>NW_011948421.1:8504453-8575823 GCF_000503995.2 Ceratosolen solmsi marchali
AGAGAGAGAGAGAGAGAGAGAGAGAGAAATTCTCCTGTCAGAAAGCCAGATGGTGACGGCAGTGGCAATGGCACGAAACCCAAAAAATTGATGGCCAAGCCATCCACGTCATCTTAGGCCTCATGATTCTTGAGAACTTATTTTGAATTTGTATCAATCACACCTAATTCTCAAATAATTTATTCTATCTTATTAAGAATTAATGAGATGCAACAGATGTTGACATCTCACATTCTCTCACACCACAATCACTACCCAGTCACTAAAATGCATCCATAACTATTTATCACGGTAGCACTTAGCACAAAAAGTCACAATGCCATTTATCACTAATTTTTGCTGATTTCAGTATATATTAATAAATTTGGATTATTTCACCATCATTAATCTCTTTCTTTTTTTGTTTTCTGGTTAACTTATTCATAGATTTGTTTTCCTTCGTACTATCATTAACAACCTTAGTTTACTTGTGAACAAATGTAAAATATACTCGATAGTTAAATTTGTAGACGTTGCATTTGCACAGTGCAACAAGAATTAAGTTTGAAAAATAAAAATCTTTATAAACGCTCTAATGAAAGAGGATCGAACAGAGCCTGAATAAAAAATAGCGTTCGCCAGGAAACAAAATAAGTTCATGAATACACTACACCACACAGCCTGCTAGTACTGGAGAACAAAGTTCTCAGACTGAAGCGGCAGCTCCGCAAGCAAACGAACCACGAGCTCAGCCTGCCGAGCAGGTAACTAAGAAAGCGGTAATAAAAAGAGACAGTGATATGAAAAAGAGATAGAATGAGAGAACGGGTGACGGGTAAGGAGATCTTCGCTTGCGTGGCGCCTTGCTGCTTCCACTGTATACTGCGCTCTCTGTGTCGTTCTGAAACTCGCCCTAGAGAAGCGAAAGAGAGAGGAATCAAAAAGATAGATGAACAGAGAAAAAAAGATACACACGTGCACGCCTAAGCATTTACACAGGTAGACGAACCTTAGAAATACACTATACCAAGCGAGCAAATGGATAGGTAAACCGTGCATGACCGACAGAGAGGTTTATATTTTAAGGACGATAAATGGACTATAGTGACAGCTTGGAATGTGATACAAAGCGAGAACTGTGATGTGAGCTTGTCAGGACAACAGAATAAAAGGAATTAATTGTATGTGTGCAATTTTTAAATTTTAAAATAATAAAATTTTATTATATTTAATTAATTTAATTAGAAAATTAATAAAGTGAATAACAAATAAGCAAATGCTTTTAATAGTTGTTATTTATTTCAATCTTGGCAAATAAACAAATAAATGAATTTAGATTAAGTAAAATAATGAATGAAATGAATGAAAAAATGAAAAAGGGATACAAGAGTCAACGATTTAGTCAACAACAGAATAGTATAAACAAAATATTTAGTTATAGAAAAACGTAGAAATGAAACAAATTTTGTATTATATTAACAAATAAAGTAATTACCAATTACTATATTTAGTAATTACTATATAAAAAACAATATCAAAATTAAAAAAACGATGAATATGAGCAAATGAAATAATTAGGGATAAAGAATAAAGAAAATAGTATCTACAGTATAAAAACATAGATGGTTTATTGTTGAATGATAGCTAAAGAATTAGACTTTTAGAAACATACAGAATAACAGAGAGTAAGAGGGAGGGGGGAGGAGAATATACTTACAAGGTAGAATATATAAAAATATCAGAATGTAGCAGAGTAATTGGACAGTGAGAAAAAAATTTCTTAATTCAGCAAAATTATCAGTAATAAAAAGTTCATTACTTTATTACCGTAGTTCATCTTTGTTAATTATCAAAAGAGATACGTAACTAATGCGGATAGTCCTAATTACTCTTATTATTATTTTATTTACAGTATCATGATTCATTTCAATTTAAAAATTGCTTTCAGCGTCTGTTCACAGACTTTTGTTTCAGTTTGCAGTAATTCCATTCTTATTCTCGTTCATATAATTTCTCGTATTATTTATCTTTTAAAAATGTGCTGTTACATTGTACCTGTCAAAAAAGCATTATATTATGAAATTATTTGTATTTTATCAAATATATTAATAGGACTTAACAATAAATGCATTAATCACCCTTCATTGTATTTCATTTATTCCCAATGGTTTTCTTCATGCACAGTATTTTATACAAATGTAGTTTTTAATTGAATTGAATAGTTTTATTATTTTATATTTAATGATAAATATGTAATTCTAAATAGCAAAAATTCATTTTTTTTATAAAAATTAAAGAATACTATGACTTTTTAATGGGTAGAACATTCAATTTTATTTATATGTATTTCCTAATTTATAAAAATATTTTATTTAAATTATTAAGAAAAAACCTCAAATGCATTAATTGATGGATAAAATTTAAATAAAAAAATTTCATGCAATTATTATTAGATTTTTAAATAATTGCTCCAAACTTTTAGTATTTTAAATCTTCAAAATATTTTGTTAAATTTTACTTATTATTAATATTAAAAATAAATATTTAATAAATGTAGTAACGAGTGATGTATTCGTATGATATAGATATCATGTAAATATATTAACGTAGAATAAATAAAATAATTAAATATATATTTATTGATAAAATAACGAAAATTATACGAATTAAATTGTATGATCAAACAAATTCTTTATTAACAATTCATTATTTCATTCTTATTAATTATTAAAGTAATTTAAACTATGAAGTTGATAAAAGATAGATCAGTTAGTTATAATATTATTTATGTATATTATTTTTATAATATAAAAATAAATGTTTAAAAACCAATGTTACTCTACTTACTTACTTATTTGATCTATCAAACAGATCATAATACTTTATAAACTTACAATTTTTAATTGAATCTGTTAATTTGTTATTAAATAAGTGTAACTTAGTAATTATAGTGTAATATATTATATATTAATTAGATATGCATTATTCTTTTGTTTATATATTTGATCAATTAATATTGAATACCATTATTTATTGTTATTATTCATTAGCATTATCAAAAATGAACCGACTTATTAAGTGAATAGTTGCAAATAAATCTGAATGTTAATTATATTACATTTTGCAACAACTGTTGTAAAATATATTTCATACATATTATACAAAATATAAATGTCGTAGTTACCAACTTATATATTTTGCAATTAATTGTTCAGCTAACTGAAATTAAAAAAAAATCTACTTAATAGAGTGATAAATTTATTTCTTAAAAAGCAAATCATAGCTTTATAATGTTGAAAATCAATCTTAAAAGATAAATTGTTTATTGAAAAATATATGAGAAGCTATTTTCGACGTTTTTTAAATAATTTTTTAATTTTTACGAATAACATTGTTCATTTGTCAAAAAATATAAATTTTTTGAATATATTTTTAAATATATTTAATTTATTGATAATAATTTCTGAATAGTAAAACTGAAATGTAATTTGTAATTTTGTCTATTATATATTTATATATATATATATTGTATAGTATATTGTATTATATAATTTAACTTATAATTATTGCTAAAATATATCATATTATTTGAATCATTATTTTAGTAAAAATTTCAAATCTACATTTATTTAATAAATAAATATAGTCTGATTATGCCTGAATAATCAATAGTGTCTTCGCTCAATACATTTTTAGAGTAGATTTGTTAAATAATTTGACACATTGGGTAATTCATAGAAGATTTTTAAAAAAAATTTTTTTGTATATTTAATATATTTAATTTTACTGAATAATTTCACTTTTTTCGACAAAAGAAATTTGAAACTTGTTCTATCATACATAAAATGATCAATATGTAATTTTTTATTTATATATACTAAGTGATATATTTTATATTTTTTTAATCTTTTTTATTATATACAGGTTTTTGCTCTCTAGGCGCTTAATAAAATCTCTCGTTCTTTTTTTATTCTATATTTCATATATATGGAGGTAGGGAGAGGGCTTAATTGGGAGTTAAAAGCTGAGTCGTAACCAAGTGCGCAAAGTCATAGGTACGTAGATAGGTATGTATCTTATTATATGGGGCCACATCAGGTATAGCGGTACTTACATCTATACATGTCTTCCTTTATCTCTTGTTTTGCTCTTACGTTCTATGTTACTCCGTTTATTCAAATTTCCTTTACTTGCGTTCATCCCTAGCCAGACCCCGTTGAATTTTGTCTCATGCTGTTTGATTTGAAATTTGCTTCAAAAAATAGCATCATAGTCATTGATGTCAGTGTTTTACTTCTCACTAGGGCAGCGATAGTGATAATTTCTTTACTTTTGTGCACTGTTCTCTTAACATTTTTTACTTCAACTACCTACTTCCTCACGTTCGTGCATGCATGTATACGTATCTATATACTTGCCTTCGTATTAAACTATCCAGAAAACGAGTATATATTGACATATTATTTATACCATATGACATGCAAAATCACTACTAGTAAAAAACGGTTATAGTACACGGTTATATTATATAAAAATACACGAAAATATATGTAATATATTAATAAGTTAATACATTGAATTTTCAAAACCTAACTGAATTTACAAATACGTATATATTATTTATTTACAAAGTATTCTGTTTCAAAATATAATTTTTTTATTAATATAATTTTAATTATTCTTCCAACATTTTGTTATTTAAATTTGAGTCTTTATTAGTAATTTCAATTTCAAAAGTATATTTAATTGGGCAAATTAAAAAAAATTACCTTAAATTATTATAAAAATAAATACAGTATAAAAATATATAATTATCCTATTTGACCGGAACATTATCACTTTCTTCATTAACATGAATTAATCTATATCTTTTACAGATTGAAAATTTAAATTACTACTTCATATTAAAGTAGCGTTGATTATTTATATGTACATATTGTTATGTACGTTTATGATATCCAAATGTACTATATTTCTTTAATAATAGATATTTTCGTTATTAAATAAAGATATAAAACTTGATGCGATGTTGCATCTAACCTTCGATTTAATGATCCTAATGCTTGTATAAACTAAATTATTACAGTATCTATATAACTATCTATCTATCTATAATGGAATCCATTAATGATATAGTGTATATATGAATTAAATAAAACGAGTAATTCAAAAGCGATAGATCAATATATTTGACTGTTCAATATATTTATTTATTTAATTTGTAACTTCAAAAACCTTTGAATGTATTATTTTTAATTACATTAAGCTGTTTATAGAGGAACAATACAATCGAACTACCTCTTGTAGACAAAAAATTAATTTTTTGTTATTTATCAGTTTGTAACTGTCTCTTTATTATAAAAAACTGATTCAATTTTAAGATTTTAATTTTATTTTATTCACATTTATTTTGTAAAAATAATTTTTTTTAATGAAATGTTACATTATAAAAAATATATAATGAGCGTTATATAAATTATAAGAGATTTTGATTTTGAATTGACTGGCAAGGTTCAAGATAATTTAAATTATTTTATGTTATAAGAAAGGAAACATGGTTTTAAAATACTTGAGGATTTGTTACACAATTACGTTATTTAAATCGTACATGTCATAGTTGAATTCGATGAAGTATACTGAAAATATATTTACACAGAAAAATCAAAAATGAAAAAATAAGAAAGGTTACCTGCTTTTGTCATTAAAAATCGAAAATTTCATTGATTTGATGAGACACCCTAGTTTACTTTAAATAAAAACATTACATATATGTAAAAATATATTTATATATATTATAATATAATAACGATCACTTATCATATATTTTTTATTATATTATTTAGTACATGATTATTGTGTAGCTTATATCTTTCAGGCTGTAATGCATAAAATAAATAATTCCAAAATAATACAAAGAAAAACTATGAAGAAGAATGTATAAAATAGAACAATAATAGTAGATACTTAATAAGCACGACAACTAATAATGAGGTGAAGAAAATTGTGTAAGGATGGATTATCAAATAAAATCATGAATAAAGATGTAATCATAATTAATATTATTAATGAAGATACGTTACATAATAATTTCTGTGGAAAATGAACATTTCTTAAAAATGAAGACGGCAAATGTGGATACAGTTTGCTTAAAAAAAGATGAAACTTGTAATGCCATTACATTTTATTTAGACACAATCCACAATACATTAAAAGTATAAAACTATTAAAAATACAATGTTATACTTTTTAATTAATAGATCTTCAAATTTAATCTACCATAGGAAGAAAATATGGAATAGCAAACTAATAAACTTGAGAAATGATGTGTTGATAATGTAAAGAACCAAAAGATAAATTTGATTCCCACATAAAAGACCATATTAGTTTAACCATAAAAAAAAGATACTATTTTAGTATTAAAAATTTTAGGAACAATTGTTTGAAATATAAGAAGAGGAGAACTAAGAAAAATAAAAAAAAACGTCAATCAAATATCAAAGATTTTAAGAAATCCAGATATTCATTTCATAGAGAAAGAAAATTAGATGCTATACAAAAACAAATTTAGGTTGAAGCATTTTTTGACATTATTGTTATATATTTACAAGTGATAAAAGATATATACAACGCAAATGATATTTTTACAGATTCTAATTTAATAATGAAAAACTCGTTTATTTAGCTAAATCAGATAAAAATAATAAAATAATTCACTTCTTCTCATTATCATAATTTCATGAGATTGAGAAAAATGTCATTGCCTTTAGTAGTTATCTTTATCAGTAGCAATCTTATTATTTTACTAGTATTGTTCAATAAATATATTATTATATGCACATTCACTTGGAAACCCTAACTCTGCATTTTCTTTATTTTTATTATTATAGAATAAAATTGATCATTTGTTACATTTTGTAAATTTATCATGAATACGTCTATTCTTATATCCTTTTACTAAATCTTAATATTCAATATTTTTGATACAATAGCAAAAATACTTTCGAAATTGTCATACCAATCAGATTGATAAAATAAAACAAAAAATATATAAAAACATTTTGTAAATAAATTATGCAAATAAGATAATCTTTATATTTATTACAATTATAAATTATATAATACAATTATTTATTTGGATTTTTTATTATATTTCTTTTTATATTTTATTTTATTTTAGTATATAGTTGATGTGATAATGTCGTAAAGTATTTTTGTTCTTGTACAAAAAATATTAAATATCACGATTTGGTAAAGCCGTAATATTATAATTGTCATATTAACACAAAAATAATAATTGTAAACTTTAACAGTATAAATGAGTAATAATAATAATATAATGTTATAGAAAGAATGTCCATGTAATTATCGCTGTATGTAAATATAGTGCGTGTTTTTTAAACTATTTATGCATTGTTCAATAATTAAATTTAATAACCTTTAATACATTCTATAAAATATTAAAATAAAATTATATTATAATATAAGCCAATGTATATGTTATATATTGTATACATACTGAATTCTGCAAATAAAATATTACTTTTAATTTGCAATATATGAATAAATGTTGTTAAAGGTTAAATAGAAAATCAAAAAATAAAGTAAAATAATAATTATTGGACTTTAATAAAATTAAATGGAATTTGAGAATTTTTTTCTTTTCTTTTAAGGTTTAAATAATATACCAAGTATAATAAAATAAATCATTATAATCAAATCATTATATTTAAATTGAAATTTATATAATAAATTTATATGTTATTTATATATTATTATAATATACTCTTGTACTTTTTCTTTATTTTCGAAGAATGTTTTAGTTAGCCAGAATATCTTAAATGTATTAAAAATATTTTTAGCTTATAAAACCAGTTTATTAAACTTGAAAATTAATAAATCTTGCATTAGTTAAAAACAATATACTTTCGCTTATCTTCGTAAAAATATATATTTATATAAATTCGTTACAATTTAATAATTAAAAAAAAATACTTGAAGAGCTATATTTTACAATACATAGTTAATATTCAATCTTTATTATATTAATAGACTGCTACAAATCTATATAAGAAATCAATTCGTTTTCACTATTTTCAAACGTTTCAATCTATGTTTAATATTTTATATTTGTCATTTATTGCCAATGAAATACTATACTTGAACTAATAAAAGAAACTGAACTAAGTGAGGATACTTCGTAAAGAATACAATATAATAAATAATACAAACATAAAGTCAAAATAAAGTCAAAAGCAATGCAAATATATATTAGTTATTTTTGTATTCAATTTTTAATCGTGAAATATCATATTTTAAATGTAGAAAATGAAACATTTAGAATAAATCTATTTTAAAGCATACTTTCTACTACGATAGTTTTGTTCTAGATTCTAGTAATACAAAAGAGAAAGAAGAGGTTAAAATTATATATAAATCTAATAATTATTATTGACTACTAATATCTTTATAATTGTTTTAATACAATCTTGTAATATGATTATGTATATCATTTATATTGTCTAATAAAATAATTACGTATTTGTAAATAATATTTATATTAATATAAGATGCCAATAGATTCAATATCCCATTAGTATTAATCGTATCTACCAATAAATAAATTTATAATCATTTTTTTCTTATAAATAAAAATAAAAAATAGCTTTACAAAAATCATAAATAAAATAATTATACATAATTATATATAATTACAAATTATATTTGTTAAAAACAGATTTTAAAGAAAAATTGTATTTTTTTTTATTTTTAGAAAAAAATGATATTTCTGTATGTCTGATTTAAACAAAAACTCTAGTGATATTGTATAATATACTCTGTGCCATTAAATTATGTATATATTAATATATATTAATCAATGTTCTTAAAAAATCTAACAAAAACAAAATAATTTATATATACATTCAAAAAGAAAAAGAATAAACAATAAAAAAGATAGAAAAAAGAAATGAGCAAGAAGTATAAGAATGTTGATGAGCAAAGACGAAGTTGTTGCGTATATGGTCCACGATTTTCAAGCTCGGCCCAATAGCCATTCAAGACCTACATACAGCCTCCTCCTCCGCCACCTACCTACCTACTCCTACTGTTTCGCCTTTTCATAGGATCCTACATTCAACATGCGTATCTGCCGCGGCGCGGGATTAATGAGATACATACATAAGCGCATCAAAGAGAGATACCAAAACATACGTGGAATTAAATGTGAGTTCCGCAGGTACCGCTATTCAACTTTCCCACCGTAAATGATATCAAAGATGCTGAAACTTACTGAAAAGTGTCCTTATGTTGTTACAGTACTCCTTGAATTTCTTATTTGACATTATTTGTATGTTTTTTTTTAATTTTTCTTTGTGAATACGAAAACAATTAAAGTTCATAAAAAATTTTTTTATTCCTTAAATGTTTAGAACTTTGTTAACTTTTGCTTTTTATATTAGGCTTATTCATTTGTATTATTACAACTTTTAAATAGTATATTTTATAAAATAAAATGTAACATAAAATAAAATTGCTATCAATATTAATATAATAATCTTTTTTGTAAACGAACTTCTAAGAATTAATATTTTTATAAAAAATTTGTAAATAATAAATTTTTGTATTACTCTTATTTTAACTATCAATTTTCAGACATGCTTTATTTTTTCTATTATACTATATCATTTTTTAATTACTAATAATTTCTCTATGCAGTTATCTATATAATTATAAATAATTAATTTAATCATTAAAAATATCTAATAAATTTAGATATTTAATTTAGATGAATGATAGAATGGACATGAATGAAACAATCTCCACTGTAAGAATAATATTTTATTATTCTAAAGTTGACTAAATTATAATTTATTTAATAGAAAATATGTTGTTATTTTAGAATCAAAATTTACTAAAAATACGTAGTTTCTAATATTAAACCTAAATACTAACCTGCATAAACATCTTTAATTGTTATTATCTATAAAACAATACAATTTTATGATAATTAATGATAACTGACTAAAGATTGAAAAATCTGATGATAATGTTACTGGAATCTTCAAGTATACAATATAATCTGTTGCTTTATATTCATTCAAATTCGTATTCAAACATAATTATTTAAAATAAGTCAAATAACAATCAAAGTAGTGTTATTAATAAATAATAATAATTTAAATTTTTTAAATTGAAATATATAAATTTGTAATTTTAGTTGAATTATATTTTATTTCTTTTCCATCATCATATTTTTAAGTACAATTCCAAAATTATAATATCGAATTTACAAAAGATAATTTCAAAATTAATGTATTTTTTAATAAAACAATACGCGCACAATATCGTAAAATAGCGCATTAATTTTTGTACAGATTTTGTATATTTAAGAAAATATATCATTTTGTATATAGAGAAGATTTAGAAAAATAAATAATAAAGAAATATCTTTTAGTCTATAAATTATTGAGCAGGAATCAAACAATCACAGAGAATTTCTCTTTTTTCTATTCTCTTGTTAATACTGATAATAAAAAATTTCCCCTTATATTATTATTTTTGATAATGTATATTATTAAATTTAAATATACTATTTAATATATTAGTAATTGAAGGATGTCTAGAATTATACCAAAAAATGTATTTACTTTAATTCAAGGTCATTAACAAAGAACGAAATAATATTTTGAGATGAGTGTTGTAATGCACATAAAAAAGGTTTATAAATGTATTTATAACATTTACCACTTGAGATCCCGATTCAGAAAATTGTGCTGTTGTAATAATAGAGGATTTGTCTTTGTTTGAGAGTGAAAAGAAAATCTCTCGAATTATATTTATTAGAAAAACCTGCAACAGCTAATAAAAAGGGAATCATCGAACGGATACAAAAAACTAAGAAAGTCTCGCCAAGGTTGCATGAGACTCGAAAAGGTTTGTACACTGTGAACTCGTAAACAGCCATTTATTGCCTTTTGTACTAAAGACGTAGTAATTGTTTTGAATACAATGAAGACCCTTGCGACTTACCATCAAAACCTGGCTAGCTTGTTTACAAGAGTATATTTTGAGGATTAAAATATTTCAAAACAATTGAATGAAAAACATTTCTTAAAATCCGTTGCAACCCGAAACTCGGCACGCGCGACTCTCGACATTTGCGTCGCACGTGTGCCTTCAATGCCATAAGGGCATGCGCATGCATTGTTGTCAAGTACGACAACCGTTGCTGCTTGCATAGGCCAAGCGAAGACGCTTGACAAAAAATCACCCCCACCACGATGAGTCCCGGAGAGGGGCAAATCTTCCACTTCACGCATTGCCGCCAAAGATACTCCTTCGATATTCTCATTGTCTAAGCCTAATTTCTTATGAAGTGGGAAAAGGGCGTGCACATTCATCATGCCGCCGAAAAGCGGCACGCCCTGATTGGAAAACTAAGACCAGAAGCTCCTTGAGTGGGGACTCATGGCAAGAGGCATTAAAGATGGGAACAAGACAGCGAAAAGTCGCTGTTCGCGAGGGATTATTCGAATACGCAGTCTGCGTGGGCAGCCAAGTGCTTTTCTTCTGAAAAAGACAAATCACACAGAGTTAGCGTGAGCACTCTACGGAAAGGTCAAGTAATAGAAATTAATTGTCCAAGGAAACCAAGCCTAAAAATTCACTCAACACAGAAACAAGTGCTTGTAATTCAAAACCAGAATAGTGCATGCTGGTGAGTAAAGGAGTCACGCCACACATGATTCGTGTCCCTCTCACCGCTGAATCAAAGATTAAATTACGACAACGCTGTAAGTACGTTGATACATATTTTCTCTTCAATTATTGTCAGCCGGCGACAGAACCGGAGACAAACATCAAGATTATCTCACACTCTCCAACCAGAAGTGTGCAGTAATTATTTACCTGTGTACTTTTCATCAATTCAACAATCTCAAGGCATCTTGTGTAGTGACACCTATATAAGAAGCCAATCAAGAAATCGTATCTTCATATAAGATTCAAGAAGATTCTACACATCCATTTGTAAATTGTGTAATAAATTTTATAATAAATATAATTAACCAACTCTCACGACTATTGTACAGCCCCTACATTTCACTCCTTCCCGAGCGTCTGCTAGGGCGGGCGGCAAACTAAGCTATTGAAGCATTGGCAGTTCGAGCCAAGAATTACATCACTACAAATGACGAACAGTCTTTTTAAAAATTGTCTTTGCATATCAAATGTTTATACTCGTGTCACTCATAAATCAAAATCTAGTATACGTAAAAAAAAAATAAATAAAAAAGTATAAGTATTCTAGTGATGAGTATATTAAAAATTAATGACTAAACATTTATACAGTATCTTCGTCCGCTGCGTCTTTTTACCAAGTTCCTCTGTGTATTTTATTATTTTCTATTTTTCACTTAACATGGTTCATGGGATTACCTGCTATCAAGCTATAATAGTATACTTTAATTAGAAAACTGCTGAAACCCGTTTGATTTATTTATATACTCCATTATGTTAAATAGAGAAAGTTAATTTTTAATAAAATTTTCAAGTATCAAATGATTATAAATTACTCATGATTTCTATCTTAATGTCACATATACAATATATGGTAGATATTTAATATTTTTCTGAGGGTAAATATATAATTTAGATAAATAATTTTATAGAATTTTTATATAATTTTAAATAATTTTCTTTACTAACCAATATTCATTATATCTAATAATTAGTAAACATCAAGTTAATTCATATTATAAGGTCTTGAAAAAATATCAGAAAATCTAAAGATATTCTAAACTTAATTTAAATATTTTTAATTTTTAATTTTTAATTAATATAATATCGATTTTTTCAACAATATCATTCAAATTTGTTAATATGTTTCCATAATCTTTTAAAATCTTTATGTAATCACTTTTAATATGTAAGAGGATATCTATAGGATTTTGTTCCAAAATACCTCACCTGATCAATAATTAATAAATACTTTAGACGTTTCAAGATACATTTAGGAAAAATCTTAAATACAGTTCTCAACACCCTTGCTTTCTATAATATATACTAATATTCAGTAAATATATTAAAAAGATTATTTATCTTTATATTATTTTGAATATTTCTTTGTAATAACATTATAGATTTTGATATACTTTTTAAATACTTGTTTACACAACAATTAAAGTACTCCCTACATTAACTAGTATCACCTGAATTATAATAATCATAAACTGCAATCGATTAAGTATTTTTATTTCTAATAAAAAATTCTACATCATCAATACTTATTTTCAGTTTATTTGATATAAATTATTCTAACTATGTAACTTTTAAATCTATTGATTATTATTTTTTTATTTATAAACATATATGAAGCAAAATATATTTTTGTTTAAATCTTTTTTTCTATTGTTTTTTATTTAAACTTTGTTATAAAATTATTTTTTGGAAATACTATATTTAATCAACGTGTGTATGTTCTAAATAAATTTAAACATTAAAAAATCTTAAACAAAATTTAACGTTAATTTATAGTGAAGCATTAAAACAACTTTAATTATTAATAGAAATAAAATGTAAGTTAATTACAATATTAATTGAAAAACTAGATCCTGACTTTGTACTAATATAATCAATATATTTTTTAATTGTTTGTAATATTTTTTTGATAACCCATACATAATGTGATTTGTTATTATTATAGACTAGTTTGTGTAAATTCATTTTGACGCTGCACAAAATTTAAAAGTATTTCCATATAATTGATGTTCAATTTAATTTAAAAATATATATTCTATAAATAATTCAGTAATTTTACAGATTAAAGTTAATAACAAAGATAAATTTTGAAGTAAATTTTGAATATAAATTTTGAGACTGCTGATATTGATTCCAAATATTAATAATGCTTGATACGAAATAAAATTTGAACAGGTAATAAAATCTGAATTAATCACTAAATCATTAGATGGATTAAAAATATATAATGACTATATATATTAAATAAAATATAAAAGGAGTTCTTAGATTGAAGTTAGTAATACAAATTCTCTATTACCAGTTCATATTGCAGATACGCAATAACTGCATTTAATTACAGATATTAAGCTTACCAATTGTATATAATACATTTTCATGGTATAATTAAGCTAAGTCACTAGTTCAAAATATCAATGAATTATGATATTAAGAAATTAAGTTCTTGTAAATCAATTTCTCTTAAGGTCTATATAGATATAAATAAACGAAGAAAACCCTTGTGCTATACGTGATCTAACATCTTAAACGATGGACTAATAAAAATAAAATATTGGCATAGACATTTAAACATTTTAAAATTTAAAAATATCAAAAACTTTAATTTATAATATTTTTAAATCTTCAATTACTCATATTATATCACTTTTTTATATAAAATTTCCGGTTTGTACTTATACCTTACGTTATAGTATACATAGCAAAACATTAAATATGTTTTATGATGATTTCCTTTTTATTCATAGTTTTATGCTAATGACATTATTAATAATTCCAAAAAAAATTGGAAAACCTTACAAATACTTTACTACTGGATATAAAAGTAGCAGAGTATAATATAAATGGTTTTGATTAATACATCTTTATTTGCAATGAAGTAATATTTTTAAATAAATAATCTCATCACTTAGTTACGTATAAATTGTGTAAATATAATTATAGCTATTATATAACTTTTCATTTCATAAAAAAATAAAAGATAGTTTTTAAAATATAGATTTAGAAATGATAAATTGTTTTTCATTAAAGATATTTTTAGTTTTTTCAATATGTAAATAAATTAAATTTTTTAGAATTTAATAAATTAGATTAAAAAATAGCAATATTTAAGAATAATATTTTTATTATCTAATATTTGTTTTTAAATTAATGTTATATTAAGACAGTATCTAAGATATTTAAATACTTTTCATATGATAATTTATAAGAGTTTAGATTATTTTCACTATTACAGAATCACGCTGGGAAAAAATTTAGCAGGAGGAAAATATAATTCAAAACATAATAGAACTAAACTATTTTTATAAAAATAAATTCATATAATTAATTATTGATGCTTTGTATTAAGTATGGTTATCATTTAAAACCTATAAATAAAAAATTAATTAAATAAAATATTTATAAAATAATTTTAATAAATACAACATTTTATAAATTAAATAATTATCTACAAAAATTAATTCATGAGTATGAATCCTAATTAAATTGAGTGAATTTTTAATTAAATAAATTAAATTTTTCCTTATCTATATCATTGTTTTGATTTTAAATAATATAATTAGATTCTTTATATGATAGTTTAGGCGACAAATACATTATAATTGCAAAAACTTCATCGATAGTTGCTTATTCATTTATATTTATGTTTAAATATCATTAATAATTACGAAAACTCAATTTTTTACTTTCGTAACTAAATTTTTGTAAAAGTAGTATTATTCTAACTTCGGAAAACAATTTTGTTTTTGTTGATAATTTTCATTCTTCGAAAATGAATATAATTGATTAATTTTTATTTAATAAAACAGAATCGATTATACTTTTAAAATTTTTATATATAAAACAAACGGAATCTAAAAGTAGAAATATGACAATTTTTAGCAGTTTGAATCTAGAATTGAATGCTATGCCTTTAGTTCACTCATTTGAGTTATTGGAATAAATAAAACTGTTTATCAGATGTTAAATATACAGATATAGACTAATTTCAGCATAAACGCACAGAAATGATAAATACTTGTTTTACTAACTTTACTATCCATTAACGTCAAAACAAAAATAGTAAAATCATCTGTTTCAATTTTAGTCTGCAATTTATTCTGCATGCGCAGATTTCAATATATCACATATTGATGTCGGATTCCATTTTGATTTTTCTCTGATATTATGTTTCTATCATAAGTTCTATTATATAGTACATGGTTGTATATTATATTTATGTCAAACAGTATTAAAACGAATTAATATTAATTAAAATATTTTAATTCACGTTTTCATTATTTATTATTTCTAATTTTTAATCTAATATATAATTTAATTATAATACAAAGTATTTTGTATGGTATAATAGTTATTTAAGTATTATTTAAGTAGTTATTTATAATAGTTATTATTTTCTTTTAAGTATAATCATAACTAGGTAAGAAATACTTCTTCCTTGTTGATTTAAAGAATGTAAATAAAATACTATTTTAAAGATATATTATATAAATGAAATTTATATTATATTTTTCATTAATTTATATTATATTTTTTATTCGTATAATATAACTATAATAGCTTTTATAAACAAATCTAAAAAATTATTTAAATATTAATTTTATTGAGACAAGATGTGAAGTGAATTCTTTAGATCTCTTTATTCTAAAAATAATATTTTAGTTATATTATATTAAGTATTTCTATAATAATTGATAAAATCTAAATTACCTTGATCATATACTTTATAACTGATATATATAAAATTTTAATTTTAAAGAGTATTTGATATATCTATCAGTGTTCCTACATAACAAGCTGGAAAACTATTAATTTGAAAAGAAAATTAAAAGAACAATTGTTTTTTTATGTTACAATAAATCTAAATGTTCTAACATAAACATCTTTTTATAAAAAAAGTAAAAAGCATATCATTAAATTTCTATTACATTAGTGTGATACATTATGTAAAAGGAGAAGGTAAAGTTACTCTTTTGTTAAATATTAATTAATAAAATCTTGTAATTTCACATTTCATAAAATGAATTTACTAAATACTTGACTGTTTTTATTGTAAAATAAAAAATAATTATACAATTTACAATTGTAATTTATAATTATAAAATATTTATAATCATATAATTATATAATATAATTATTAATGCTGAAATGTAATGTATATCATTTTAAAGTTTTATTAGATTGAATATTATAAATTTTTTATAGATTATAACAGAATATAAAGTAATTTTCAAAATTACAACACTATAGTTGATATGAATATATGTATTTATATTACTTCAATTAATTAGTGCAATGAACTTAATTAGTATATTATTTCCAAAATTCTGAAACATTTAAAAAATTATATTTTAATTGTAATCATAGCAATAATATTATTGGATAGTTAAATTATCATTGCATATTATTTTATAAAACATGTTACTGGATTTTCAAATCAAAATCAATAACCGAAAAAGAAACATAAAATATTCAAATACTTTATAATAATGTATTAAAAGTAATTATGGAAAGTACGTAAATAAAAATTTTATTTAAAATAAATTGAAAATTTTCATTCAGTCAAATTAATGAAAACAAAATTTTTTATTTTTGAATTTTTTTATTTCTCATTAGATAATTAATCAATTAATAAAGCAAACCAAATACCAGAGTTATTATTATATTTAAAATTCTAATACGCCTTTATAAGCATATTTTCATGCCAAGTTACTATTCAAATTTTCACTCTGTTGTTAAAATATTTTAATTTAATCTAGTATCATTTTATTTATAATTACATTTTTTAGATATACATATTTATTACTTAAATAAAAATTATTTGACAATATTCCATTCATTTCATAATTCATAAATCTTCTGTTTCTATAAGATATTTTTTATATATTAAAAACAAAATTCCTACATTAACCATTTATAAATATTAAATGTTTTAAAAGCTTTTAAATGAAACAATATTTATAATTTACTGAAATGGATATAGAATTGATGTACATGAAAATTTCTTCAAAACAAGAATGTATATTTATATATTTATGTATGATGTATTTTTTTATTTGTTTTTACATTATTTCTCAAATCTATACTAACATGCAAAATATAATAAATACGATTTTACTCTTTAAAAACTGGTAAAATTAGATGGTGCATTAAAGATTATAAGATGTTTAATTGAGAACAAAATTTATGAGGGCAAAAACGAGATAAATTTTTTTAAAGTCTGTATTGTCCGAACAATAAAGTGTAACCAATCCTACTGATACAATCAATCCAATTACATTGAATAATAATTTAGATAAAAATAATGGTTGAGAATTGAATTGCTAATATTCTGGGTACAAGACGTTTAATTTTCGTTTGAATGTAGCTTATATGGATAGACAGTACTATAGTATTATCTTGCTTATGCGTAAACATTAGTCCACGATCGAAGGTTTAATTAGTTTAGTTAATTAATTCCGTTTTTTTTGAATTGCTAGCTTTTTCCATTGATCCGGATTTCAAAAATGCTTGTATATTACGTAATTGGCTTGAATAGAGTATGTCTGAGGCATCGGTAATTACCTATTACACCTTCTATGAGATCATTTTTTCTTCAGGGATGGTCGGGCTAGTAGCAGATAAAGTAGTGGAAGTTCGTCTAGAAATTTCAACTTCTCGTAAAGCTTCGTCGAAGCTTTGAGATGAATTGCTGCGAGATGGTGTAACTCTACCCTGGTGTGGATAAAAATTAAAATGATAAAATATTTATGTTGCAGGAGAAATTTAAATATCCTATATCTTTTCGTTATTTTAACTTTATCATTTTAAATAGATTTATTATTTAAATAACCTTTTTTTATTATTAGCTTTGATTATAAAATTTTTAAAATTTCTCTTAATCATATTGAACACTTATGTTGGTAACAATTACAATATTTTAATTATATCTTATAAAATTATAAATCTCAGCAGTACATATTTTTGCATAGAATTTATTTGTATATTAATCATTAATCAGAATTTTTATTTTTACCTTTAATCAATTACACCCATATTATATATTAATTTTTTTCATTCGATGTTTTCTGAATCGTGCTAATTTTGATCTAACTTTAATTACGAACAGTTATTAATAAAGTTCATAAAGCTATTAAAATTTAATAATTATTATTCAGAAATTTTGATTATTTGTTTAGAATTTGTAAGTAACGTTTCGATACTGCAATACATGTTTTTTTGTGCAATATATTTAATTTATACTGCAATAGTTGTTTTAACTTTATAAGAATTCTGCAACTTTTCATAATCGGAATGATATTTGATAATTTATTAACAATAATATCTTAATAATAAATAATAATATCATAGTGATCTCTATAATATATATTTCTCTGGACCTAATTATAAAAAATTATGTACATATTATATGCAATATTATTTTATTAACTTGTATAAAGATAAAATATAAATTAATATTTTTTTTAATCTTTAAATAAAAATAATTTTCTTTTAAGAATTTATATTGCTAAAACTCGTTACTTAACGTTATATTTTTTCACTGATTCCATTAATTAACTTTATGGCATGTAACTGGAGTAACTAAATCTAGATAAGTATCCAAAAAATACTAATTATATAAAGATTAAGCTTAAATTTTACTTAGATAATAAATGTTTATATATTATTAGTATAATATATATGATTTTATTATTCAAAATTTTCCCATTACCTTATTTATTTTATATTATTATTTTGTATTTACTTTTTATTAAAAATACAAATATATAATTATAAGTATAAGTATATATATTTTAGAGATTCCGTTTTTAATAAATAATATATTTATTATAAATTAAAAATTGGGAAAATTAGTTTTATAATTGGAATTTCATTGGTTTTTATACTAATAATATTATTAAAATGTTGACTATTGGTCGTAAGAAAATTTGAAAATTACTTTATGCTGCTAATTAATAAAATTGCGCAGTTGTTATAAAAGTTCTTATTTTGTATTAAGCTGTAAAATGATGCAATAAATCAATTATTTTTTACATTTCTTCATACAAATTTAAAAGAAAAACAAAAATATTTTAAAGGTATATACTTCAATTATATATTTAAGCTTTGTTTTATATTTATACTTTATCTAAACCAAATAAAATAGGATACTTAGGCATTAATTAAGCACGGTCGAAAACTATCTATAATATTCTTATTTATTTTTGCCGTTGTAATGTTAAGGCATTCTTTCAAATTACAATTGTTTTAACAAGTGATAAACATAACATTTTTTCACAATCTCCAATATCGCACTTCTAGATTTGTTAATGAAAACATAAAAATCCTGTTAATAAATAGTGTAATGAAAAAAACGCACCTTTACATTTTCGTAAGCACATCCGACTTTTTCCTCGAGAGATTTGAAGCTATCGGAATTTCTCATTTGACCGATCTTTGTCGAAAATCCACTTCCAAAACCACCTAGGATACTAGTCGTTTTTTCAGCAGTAGATTTGAAGACAAACTCGGTTTTTTGAAATCTAATTAAAGAAGAAATGAAATGATTAATTATCCATATTTTCGAAATTATTTTGGACACAGTACATTATTTAAGTTTTCTTTATAACTAATTACTTAATTTGACATATTTGCAATGATTTACATTTTAATAATTAGTGTAAAACTACATCACAACAATTAACTATCAGATTTTGGTATAATTATGACATTAAAAAATATTTAAAACACAATTTAAACTAAATAAATGTATATTTTCCATTATTATTAATATTTAATAAATTATTTCAAGAATTACTCAAATGATGTTTTAAGAAAAATGATTATTAAAAATTAAAAAACAAAATCAAAAAAAGAAAATTGAATGGCTTAGTAAGTTTTAGAATTTAAAACTAATTTTTTTTTTCACTTATTCAATTAATATAGAACTTTTCGAATAAAGTATACTCTCTTAATTTAAAAGTCAGTTTATACAAATTTCATGTTCCTTTTATGCAACATCGTCTTAAAATTTGTAAATAATATTGTACACATCAGAGAACAATAAGTGTCATTTACGATCCTAAAAATATTTATTATTATATATTTATTGTTATTAAGATTTTTAATACGATAAATAACTTTCAATTTAAATTGTTATATAAATGAATATTATTTAAAATGCACAGATATAGAATATATTTTTATTTGTTTGAAATATTTTCATATTAATATTCTTGTAAAAGATACATAAATATCTATATAATTATAAATAAAATATTCTCAAGGAAATCTTGACTAACTCAAAAGCGTAATTTTTTTAATTATTCTAATTTATTAACCATCTAACTTTATAGCATTACCGTAATATATTTTTTGACTTATATTTATTTAAAAATATTACATTTGGTAACTGCAGGGTTGATTAGATATTTAACTTATTTAATATTTCATGAATTAAAATAAAATGAAATGTTATAAGTCTATAATAAATGGTTTCATGTTACGTAAATTAAGAAATTTTTATAATAGACGCAACATTCAAGAAATTTCAATACCTATATCCATTAATTTATCTATCATATCAGTATTGTAAATATAAAATAAAAATAAATTAGGATTTTACAAATTAAGTATTAGTAATTAGCAAGTTAATATTTTTATTATTATTATAATCATTACATATATATTATTCTATTAACATTTAACATAAAAATTCTATACGTGAAGTATATAATATTTGTTTAAAGTTTAAGATATGTTATTTAAATCATTCAATTATTCGACTTTACAAATAATTTATTATATGTAATAATTTTTATAGTGTTATTATAAAATTAAAATATCAAGATTGCGGAAATAAAAATAAAATGTAAAAGTATAATTGAGAAAGGTTGAATGATTAGTAATGAATACATTACATAATAGTAATTTCCATAAAAAAAACATGCATTAATATAAAATTTAAAAATATTCAAAGTAAACAATAAATGTAGTGAATAATTATATCCTCAATACTAATTAATTGTAAATAATTATGAAAGAATTAATAAAGGATAATATTTTTGAAGAATGTATCATAAAAAATATATTCAGTTTCTTGTTAATAATTTATATTTAAGCTTTTTAAGAGTATTTTTGTATTTACTATAAAATTTTAATACATAATGAAATTAAACAAAGTAAAAAAATTCCTATCATATTAGATTGTTATGGATATATATGAAATATAATTGATTCAATTTTGAGTATTACAAGTTCAAAAAATAAGAGATACTTTCAAATTGATTAAATTTTTAAATAAAAAAAATTACTTTATGTTCTTATACTCACAAACTGTTCTCGGAGACCGTTCTGGTGAACCGACCAAGTTTCTCCCCAACATTCTGATAACTAAATGAAACAACTTAACGAAAAATGACAAATAAAGCAAGAACTGCATCATGTAAAATATTTTAATTTTTCAAATGCTATATGAATTAAATAGTATTATTTTTAATCGGCTTTTTAGTTTTTTTTAAATATTTATTCTATTAATTTTAAATTACATCAAATGAATAACTTATTAAACTAGATAGTGAATTAATTTCAGAAATAACAAAAGCTTAGGTACTGCTTAGCTAACATTTAATTTAATTATTTTCAATAGATTAATAATTAATTATTAATTAAATAAATTAATTAAATAATTAATTAATAAATTAATTAAATAATTAATTAATAAATTAATTTAATTAATAAATTAATTAAATAAATTAATTAAATAATTAATTAATAAATTAATTCATATTTTCTTGGAAAAATACATGAAAAGAATATAACTTTACAATTTTTAACAAATGAATAAAATTTGTCTTAATTTTACAAAACTATAAAACTTTAAATAATGTATTTGTATAATTTCATTAAACTTTTTTTTACACACACATATATAATTTTAATGTAGATTAAACTGTAATGTCAATTTACTTTTAATTAAGTATTTTATTATGTATTATGAAATAATGAATACTCATTTATATAAAATTATATAATATGGTTATATTTAATTATAATGCCTGACTGTTCTTAACAACCTATAAATGAAGAAATAAAAAAATATACTCTTACATGTTAAATTTTTAAATCATAAAACAATTATACAGAATAAAACTGAATAAATGAAAACAAAATAAATAAAATAGTAAATAAATCATCAGTACTCTATCCATTAGTTTAATATATAAATAATAAAAACTCAGTCATATAAATAAAAATCAGAAGGGTATGTGCACATACACTTGACTCTCCTTAACATTTTTAAAACTTTGATTGACATCTTCAGTTAATTCTTTCCACATACTGATGCCTAGTTTCCGTTTTAGCTCCTGGGCCATTCGCATTTTACTAGTTAAGACCTCTTTTAATGTCTGAATTTCATCTTCAATCTGTAAAGTATAAACAATTGAATTAAAAATACCGTACTGAAACATATAATTGACTAGAGTATTCAGTTTTCGCAAGTATAACTTTTACATTTTACTGATAAAATACATAAATTTTAAGTATCAATTTATATTGCCCTATACATATTTAAGATTGATTTACTTTATTTATTATTAAATTAATTAAAGTTGCATGAAATTTTGCTTTAGATTTACTTCATTCAATAATACAATAACATTAAAACATTTTAACAAATGAAGGAAACTTTAAATTAAAATCAATCTCTAAATTATTTTTATAAAAAATTTACCCTAGCGAGTTCAGCGCTCCATTCAACCTTTTGTCGCTCTTGTTCTTCCACCGGAAGTTTTTGAAATTCATCCGTCACATTATCATGGATTTGTGATAGAGATTCACTTCTATGAAGAGAAGCATCTTCACCTGAAATTTTTTTTTTTAATTTAATATACATAATTTTCTTTATTCTATTTACAATATGTATGTCTGAAAACTAAAAAAAATCTGTTTTTTAGGCTTCATTTATTTTTTCATTTTTAAAAATATCTTATTAAAATGAACATATATTGCATAATATTAAATAACAGTAAAATGAAATGTATTCAACAAATTTACAAGAACATTCAGGCAATTCTCGTGTACCGATCGTGTATCGATTTATTTTATTTAAATCAATCGATATGCTTTATAACGCTTTATAATTAACTGTAGATATAATGATTTTGAAAATAAAGGATTTCATTTTATCGTTTTAGCATTGATAATATGTATTAATAATCTTATATTTAAGTAAATAAAAATAAAAAAATATATACACATAACATATTGTATATGTAATAGAATATAACAATCATATTAAAAGATTATTAAAAAATAATTAATTTGGCACAAAATATTTTAATTAATATTTTATACTGAAATTTAAATAAATTCTATCTAACAACATTATAATGTTGTTTTGTTATTATAATTATAAATACAATGTTATTTAAAATATGTGTTTTTACTTCATTTTTCATGAGTATTTTTAACAACTTTATTTATTATATATGTTGTACATATATATTTAAGAGATAATCAAAATTTAAAACTTTATCACAAACATAAATTACATTTTAAGATGTATTATTTTCTATATGTACATTTTATTGCATTTTATATTTCCATTTTTAATCGATTATATTTAATAATTTAAATATTAATTTTATTAAAATTTATAAATCAATTTATTATCTGTATTTATATAACATTTATATTTATATTTACAATTAAATTCTTTATAATAAATTTGTCATATAATCAGAAGCATTTTTTTTTAATTTTAATTAATTCGCATATAATATCATATCTTTGCGAAAAAAATTTACTAATGAAATAATATATTAATAATATTCATTAATTATTATTTTTAACATTAATAATTTTTATTCCATAAGTTAAATTATTTCAAACTTATTTAAAAAATTTACTAGTACATTACACTACTGGCAAACAATATATGATTTTAATTATATATTACAAAATAGATTCTATAATACATAATTAGCACATATTAGCTTAATATATTCCAAAAACCTATTTTTATGAACGGTTAAATAAAATAAATTATATTTCGAAGTATATGCTTTTAATAAAGGCAAATCATTATATTTTTAAATTCTATTATTCAATAAAAAAATTATAATAAAAATATTTTTGATATAGAAAATATTTTCTAGTTGAATTAATTAATTCAAGTTTATAAATTCATGTATATATTCTGTAATAATATTTATATAGCTTGATATTAATTCTTAAATTGTAAAATTTTTAAATATTATTAACTTTTACAAGCTGTATTTAGATTATTATGATTATTGATGTTAAATTACTTTCAGTACATTCTGTAATTATTGTTAAAATAAAAATAAAATAAAATTTTATTAAAGTAACATCTTGAGTCTTTTTTTATTTGAACACAATTTAATTTAGAATGTATAGAATATTATCAAATATATCAAAATTATTAGTTATAGTTGACTTAAAATTTAATGAATGTCATATTAATTGATTATATTTTATATCTAATATACATAAATTTTGTTAATTAAATTTAATATTATTTAAATTTATGTTTATTTTACGTTTATTTATATTACATTATTATTTATAGTTGTTTACACGGATTCATTTTTAAATATTGTAAATTGATAATCAGTCTTATGAAAACATATTATAAACGTTACAAAGGAAATAAAAAAAAATATTACAATGTCGATTAAAAATGTTAAAAAGACTTTCAATCAAGCATTAGATAAAATTGAATTTATCTTATTTTAAACATAGTAACTTCAGAATAAATAGTTATATTTCGTTTAAAATTTATTGGATTACATAATCTATTATAGAAACCTATTTAAAGTAATACAAATGAATGATTAAGCAAGAAAAAGAATTAATATTTGAAATAATTTTAATATTTGTCCATTACAATTGAATGAAATTATAATATAAAATCTAAAAGTACATTACAAACAATTTAAACAATTTTTTGTATATAACAAATATTAAGTTTCTTATTGAAATAATATTTAATCTCCAGGACAAACTATTAAATGTATGAATATTTTCTATAAATGTGAACAATCAATAACTAATAAATTATTCGATACTACGTTATATAAATAATGGAAAATTTGTATAGACTGTTAACCTTACACGTTCAACGATTTACATAAAAAGTATCGGAAATAGTTATAAACCATTTCTTTCACTTCTTCTAACGCACTTGTTCGAATTTCATAATTTCTGATAATATTTAAATAGTGTATAGTCTCTCTCACTTGCAGCAAGCCGATATACAACAATAAATATTCATATTAAAATAGACTATCATTATTTGCAATTTCGCTCTCTAATCTGTTAATCTTTACAATTTAAGCTATATTTACATCTACTCAAAGTTGACGATAATGTGCTTATAATAAATTATCAAAATAAGAAGACGAAATGATATACGAAAAATTGTCTTCAAACTGCAACAATTACAACATAATTAAGTAAATTTGTCTTTGATATGCATTTTAAATATTGCATATTTAATTTTGTCAATATATATTTATAAATTTACAGAATGTAACATTAAAAAATTCTATAGTAATCAAATAAAAATAATAAATTAAACTAAAAGAACATAAATAAAATCACAAGACAAAAAAATTCTTCTAGAAAAGCCTCTTTTCAAAATAAAAAAATTAAATTATATTTAATACATAAACTATTCAATATTATAAATATATATTAATATACTTAAAATATTAAATTATTGAAAATAATGAATATTAGAATACAAAATTTGTTAAATCGTATTAAATAGAATGGAATTATAATTTTACCTCATTTAAAATGATTTGAATAAAAGGTATAACATTTTTTATTTTAAATATTAATTTCTACATACTCTTCCAAGTTCTCTTTCCCATCATCTTTGTATTAATGTATGACGTTGTACTAAATTTATAGTTTTTGCCTTATTTGAGAACATTTTTTTGAATTTCGCATATAATATTAAATAAACATTTACAATTTTAACTGTATTACACATATATTATCTTAAATTTTTCTGAACTAATAGTATTGACTCTCTTGACATCAATAAATCATATAATTCAGTTATTCTTTATTGATTTTATTTTAAAAATATTATTAGTGAGTATGCAAATAAATTTTTAACACAATTTAATATTTAACTTGAAGAAAAAATTAACAATTCCTCACAATATTCAATATTAATAACTATAAATAGTTAATGCACTTTTTTTAAAGATTTTTATCGTTTGGTTAAATGAAAAAATTTTTATTCTATCCGCTATATAAATATATTTCTTTAATATTTATTGCTTTACTAATTGCTTTATTTCACGTTAAAGGTGTGTTATGAGACATAAGTTTACATAATTGTTATCTCATTTCGTTGCGATTTCTTTATCCTATAGGAGATATAAGTACAAAGAATGAAATATATTAAACAAAAATTTTTTGGACAAGTATATATTTAATTTTTAAAATCTTACTACTATAATATATATTTTGCTTAATTATTTAATAATAATATAGAATCTACAGTGCGAAATATGAATATAAAATAATTATTATATTATTGTTACTATTACTTATTATATAATACATATTTATAAACATTAAAAATATTTATTTAGTATTTATTTTTTTTAAGTTAAATTTTACAAATACATATAGTAAATTAAAAAAGTACTTTTAACAATGAACTACTACAATTTAGATAGGGACGAAACGTTATAATAAATAATCAAGCAAGAAAATATTGTAAAAAATATTTTTATAGATTTCTGTTTTGTACAAGTAAAATTATATATTCATATTTTCATTATTAATGACGACCCAAAGTGTTTATTAAATATTTTGGTAAGTTAGTATTAAAGTTTTGGAAAATACGGATCCTGTTGAGATATATGTATATTAGTGTAACTTAAAAATAATATTTAATTAACTATTGTTCTAAGTCAAAATAATTTTAATTTTCAATGTAAATACAAAATTTTTAATTGACGGTGATTGGCTAAAGATATATTTGTTTTGTATATTAAGGCTGTTCTACTTTGCCAGATTTGCTGAGTTTTAAATTATGTGAGGGCATAATACCAGTATTAATTCATTTATTAATTACTTAGTAATTCTAGTATTTATTACATATTAATTCTATTTAATTTTAATTCTTTAAAATTATTTTTATGCTGACTGATAATCATTTTTAATAAGATCATTATATATTGAATAAAGTGTTTATTATAAAATTTCTGAAAATATATTAATAATAATACTAAATGTGAATTCTATTTGTATTGAACTTAATAAAATGTATTTAATATAAACGTAATTATTTATTATAAATACAATATTTGCGGTAATATTTTCAAAATAATTATAATACATTATAAAATACATAAAAATACTATTAATGTTACTAATCATAACAAATTCATATTTAATTTGTATTTACTAATGCTTAATTTAATAATAAATTTATTAACTAATAAGGAATTTAAAGAAAAGATTTAAATAAATTACTCTTACAACTGACAGAATATTTTTAAATTATAAATAAATAAAAGTATAATTTATTAAATTTTATTAAATTTTTCCCAGATTATTTATTAAAAATTATATTAAATGATCTTGATTTATACGGTTTTATTAAATAATATCTATTTACTAATTACTATTTTCAAAATTATATATAAAACGTGTTATACATTAAATTTTATTTTCAAAAATAAAACCATGCATGCTTACTTAAAATAAACCTGTTTTAATTTTTGGAAATTAGTGCTTCATTGATTCTATACAGATAAACAAATATAAATACTAATTATATAATTATATTAGTAATTTATTATAGTTATTAGTAATAATTTATTAGTAGTATTAGATTTATTATATAATTATATAATTCTACTGTTTTGGTGCCTAATAGAGAATGATTTCTACAATCGAATGTCTAATGTTCTGTATATCATTACCATGTGAATGCTATACAAGTTAGAATAGCAGAAACGTTATATTGTAAAATTATTCATGATTGCAATTTATTAAGTGTATTGCTACTGTACACATATATGATTACAAATCTAGTATATGAAAATATTTTATTGAAATAAAATATATAATGGTGGTAGAAAGCTTTAAATAATTTTTTTATATACATTAGAACTTTAATTCATATATATACTTAAAAAATTCTTATTATAAGAAGCCTTAAAATATTATTATTGATAAAATCAAATTAACAAATATTAAAATATTAACTTTATTGTCCTTTCACATACTTTCTAAACTCATTGAGCTAAAAATATCAAACAGGCGCAAATTTGTTTTTTTAAACACTTTCTTCTAGAAGCCTGACAGTATTCATTATTAAAGAGAATTTAACAGTAAGAACAATTTTAATTATTTAAAAGATATTATATGATAAACTGTTGTAAATAAATTAAAAATTTTATTAACTGAAAATTTTTAGCAAAAACTATGCTTATAATAAAAATAATAAACATTGTTTAAGTTAAATTAGATAAATTTAACCTAAGTCAAGTTATAGATTTTATTTTTATTAAACATTAAACAAAGTTTCATAAATTTTGGAAAATATTTTAATAAAAATATCTGTCTATTTGTCTTTTGATGATTCATAGAAACAGGTATAAATATTTTTTTCAATATTTATTGCTTTATAATTTTAATCGAAGTTAAGCGATTTATTAAATTTAAATTTTTAAAATCTTAAATAGTAATTGATGCATATAATCCTTTTAAATCAAATAAAAATTTGATTTTATTACAAATCTTATTACAAATCTTATTACAAAGGTTAGAAGTTGCACCAAAATATTATTAAGATTAGATTTTAAAGTATAAATAATTTTAATTGAGACTAAAAATCTCTAAATGAATAAATATTAAATAATTATATATTTAATAAATTTGCCTATAAATTCTATATATACATATATATATATATATAATGTATATTATAATGTTATTAAAATACAAATAAATGAAAATTTCATTAAAAAACTTCTTAATATTATTCTAAACATTTATATTACACTTCTATTACTGACTATGAGTTTATACATAAAAAAATTTTTTTATATACTTATTAGATACTTCATCTTTTTGACTTTCTTCAAGAAATATAAATTTTATAAAATTGTATCAATTAATATAAAATACATAGATAATGATCTCTTCTAATATTTAATAAATTTAATATTAGTTTTTATTTCATGAAAGTTTATAACAAATTTATATAATACATTTTTTGGAACAAATTTTGGTAATATTGTAATTTTCAAAAATAAAAAACTTAAATATAGAGTAAATATTAGAGGATATATAGAATATCGTCATAACATAATAATTAATTTTACATAAATAGAAATATTTGTAAACAAAACAAATATGAAGATATAAAATAAGCATTTGGAAGTATATTATTAAAACTGTATATTATACACAGATTTTGTTGACATGGTTATGTTCATTTATTTATCTAGTTACTTTATAATTGGAGATGGATCGATAAAGCTATTATTGCATGTAAACATTAGTGTAAAATGTATTACACCAATTGTCACAAGCTACCTAATCATAACCTACCTAAAAAACACAATTGAAATTGGGACACTAATTTATATAAAGTAAATGTCCAATGCTTGAAGAACGAACAACACGCACACCTATTGGTACTTACCTGTTGGTACATTGTTCATCATGTTTATATTATCGTGGTTCAGAATCAATAACACTATTTTCTTTAAATTATAAATTGGTACAAAAAATACAAAATGATAAAACAAGTACTTATTATAATACAAATTATACAGTTCTATAGACTTTTTGGTTCATTAGTCCATTACAAAATTTATTCAGTAATATTTCCTTGTTACACAATTTTTTAAGTATTTAGCAAGCTTTTTTACTTTTTTCCTATGACTTAATCCTTTATACTTTTCCTATTGTAAATTATGTGAAAGATGACGTGGTTGTACTACATTAAAGCATACGAAATACGCAAGTAAGACAATAGAAATTAGTAAAAAAATTGCTAATAACCATACTGATCGTAAAAAAATTTCTTACTAGCAATACGCTAATGCCCCCTGCGGTAAATGATAGAAGCTGTCACATAATAATAAAAGAGAAGAGAAAAAGAACAGGAGAAAACAGGTATATTAGATAATATAGATAATAGAAGAAAAATATCAATGAATACGTTAAAATGTAATAGAGTGTAGGAAATAAACCATTCGAAAAATTATTTATCGAAATGATACTATATATATATTTATTTTTTTATATAAGTTAATTATCAAAAACTAACATGAACATCAATAAAGTTGCTATATATGACAATTGTAATGAATGTAATATAATTTAAATTAAAAATAATTTATTTTGAGAATAAAAACAATTCTTTTATATTTATTATATGTTTTTCAATTCTATTTTTGAAACATTATTTCATATGTTGAACGGTAATATTTTTTCTTGAATAATTGAAAACACTATTGTACATACATAGTTTATTAATCAAATTAATCATCTTGTCATCCTGAATACATTAAAAAATGAATACAAATTAAAATAATAATATAATATAAACTTTCAAGGCAAAATTATAATTTGATAATTAAAATAAAATAAATTTGAAACATTATTTTAAAGTAAACACATTTATTCTTTTCAGATTCTATTCTAAAAAACTTTTTTATATAGAATATTCTAATTGCAAAAATATTTGTATCAATATATTAAAAAATATATTATGGTTATAGTAAAAATATATTGTTTATAAAAAATATCTAGATTCTATACACGACTTTCTATTACAATATGTTTAACTAGACCAAAAGAATATTTTGTAAATTATGTAAATTGTCAATTTCAAGTTTTCCTTAATTATTATACGTGTTTGGTATAAAAAAAATTATTCTACATAAATTATATAATTAAAAATAATATTTACAAACAGTTTTTAATTTGATTCGATAAATAATATTATATTGTAAAATGTTATGTTATGTTATGTTACTCGCTAATCTTCAATTCTACCCTCCTTTCATTTCGCCGCGTATCTTTTGTATAACAAATGGAACGACTTATCCTTAAATGCATTGAATTAAAGACTAAGTTATAATATAACATATAAAATAATTTTATAAATTCTTACTAGAATATAAACGCAAATATATCAGAATAATATTTTTTAATATTAATTAATAATAGATAATAAATAAATATGTACTATTAGTTATTATTAAATTAATGAAATTAGTAGACAAAGTATTTCTTAATATATAATTATGGCAATAGAATGAAACTAAATTTGTAATAATATTATAGAGTTATTAAAAATGATTTTACTCATTAATATTTAATGATCGTTGAAAATCCTTTTAGTTTCTATGCTTGCTATCTTATAGATTCAATAATTAGTATACTTCTTTAAAATTAAAATGAGCGCGCATATACAAACCCAGTGAATACAAATTTCTCCATGCGCAGAATTCAAATAACTATTCGATTTTGGATTTCTCATCCCTTACTTAATCTCTGATTCTTAAACTCTTATTTACTCATTTCATTCTGTTTAAATTAAATATAAAAGATACTAATTTATTATGAAAAAAATTACCAAATATATAATAAGAATTTTGAATATGACAAGATTTTATACAAACACTACCGTAATTACTTTTTCCAAATCAATTTATAAATAATTTTTTTTTAATGAATATTTAAATTTGTAGAGAATAATTTATTTACAGTTTAAACAAAAAATTCATTCAATTCCTGAACCAGAAATTCATTTACCAAAACCAGAATACAATATAGAATTTCTTTGTAATCCTTTAAATCGGGACCTAATTGCTGATAATATTAAAAAGAGGAAAAGTTCTGGAAACATAGACAAAGTTCTTGAATTTCATAGAAAGGCAAATTCAAAAAAACTTTTTGAAGAATTAAGCAAGATACCTAATCTCACACAATCAACAACAATGAAATATTTAGAAAATATACCAACTATTCTTAGAATAATAGGAAATTTGCCTAAATATGATTTCAAAGCTAAAGAATTCTCTAATATAGCAACCAATTTAAATTTATTAATAAATAATCATTTAGGACCAGTAACTGGATCCAGAAGTTATGTTCTAATAGGAGATTTAGCTGAGTTAGAACAAGCTTTAATAATGTATACTATAAAAGAATTATTAAGTCATAATTTCCATTTAGTTTCAGTACCAGATATTTTACCTTCTCAGATTCTTGAACGATGTGGATTAATTAATGATGGAGACAGAAAACTTGTATATGAAATTGAACCATATTATGGAAATGTATTCAGTCTTTCTGGAACAGCAGAAATGGCATTAGCTTATAAATTGTCTAATAAAGTTTTTTCTTATGATGAACTACCGATTAAGCTAGTTGCTGTGAGTAGATGTTATAGAGCGGAAATTTCTAATTTAGTTGAAGAAAGAGGTATTTATAGGTAATAATTTAACAATACTTTACATATTTATATATTGAATAAAGTAAAAATTAGAAGTATGTACAATATAAAATAGTATTTTTGTTTATTAAATATTAACAGTCAATATAATGTATACAGATATACTTTGTATAAATTCATAAATATCAAATAAAAAATATTTCATATTAATTCCTAAATTTTTATATTTACATATAACATAATATAGTGTAAAAATGTATTTTAATATATTTTTCCAGAGTTCATCAATTTACAAAAGTTGAAATGTTTGTTGCTTCTGAACAAAAGCATTCAATTAAGATCATGGAAGAAATTATATCAATTCAAGAAAAGTTGTTTGGGCAACTGAATTTACATTGTAAATTATTAGATATGCCATCAAATGAATTAGGATCTTCAGCTTATAGGTAATATCATTTATTTAGATTGAACTAAATTTATATATTCATGTTACATGTTTAAATATTTTTATAAAAATTGTAAATATTAAGAAAAATATTTTTGTAAATTAAAAATTAACAAATATGAACATTATATTGATTTAAATACTCTGCTAATTCATATTTCATAAAGTTAACATTTCAATACTTAATTCTTAAATGAAATTAAATAATTAAAGGATGTTCATTTACTTATAAACATAAACTATTATTAATTTATTTTTAACGACTGTATATTTATTTTAAATAATCTTAATAAAACTGTTTCCATTATTTAATTAAAAATTTATTATAAATTTCTTATAGGAAAATTGATATTGAAGCTTGGATGCCAGGTAGAGCACGATTTGGAGAAATATCAAGTTGTAGTAATTGTACAGATTATCAATCACGTAGGCTTAGTATAAAATATAAAAATAGTAATGGTATAATAATTCATGCACATACATTAAATGGAACTGCTTGTGCAATACCACGGATGCTTATAGCAATTTGTGAAACATATCAACTTTCTAATGGTGATATTATGGTTCCAGAATATTTAAAACATTTTATGAATAAAAAAAGTATTATTAGAAAACAAAATATACCATCTGTAAATATATTCAATAGTCATTATAAAAGATAATATATTATAACCAAAATTGTTTAATAAATATTTAGTTGAATAATGTTTATACAAATTACTAAAAATTATTTATAATTTTATTTCTTTTACTTCTATTAAAGAAAATAAAAATTTGAAAAGGAATTTTGATATAAATATTTGATGAATATCAAACATCACCTGACAGTATATTTCTATAAACTAATAAATTATACATTATTAAATAAGGATCTCGAAAAGTATACGTATATAGGCATCATTCGTTTTCTTTGTTATTTTGTATAAGTTTACAATGGATTTATAAAAATCATAACAAAATACTCTTTTATAACATAATACAATTCAGAGATATTGAATATTCACAATTATCTTCCACACATTCATCAATACTCTATTATCAATTATTCACATTGTATGTCCATTTACGATAATATTTTTAAAAAATCAGAAGCTTGGTCAAATTCATTCCATTTTATTTTTTAGAAATCACAAAGTTTTTTTTAATACAGAAGGTACTAAATATCCACCAGAATTAATTTTTTACAATTTTGGTAGAATAATATGAACTGTTTTCTGGCAATGTGCTTGAATGTATCTAAAAATAAAATATTACAATTAAAAATAAATCATATAATTTGTTTATTTTTAAAATAAATAATTTCTCCTTTTATATTAGTAGTCAAACGTTAAAAATAAAAATTAGTAAATATATATGAAATATTTAAAATTAATTTTGATCATTTTTTATTCCAATTACATAGTTAAGTATAACATAAAATAAATTAGTAAAACTAAAAGAAGTTAATATACAAATAAAAAAATTTACATTTTATTTTATTATATAATTTAATAAAAAAAATCATTAATGCATAAATTTTACATACCTTAAATGTATTAGTCATCATCTTCAGATTCTGATTCCTCTTCTGCATTTTGTAACCACTCCACAAATCTTTTCATTTGGTCTAGAAAGAGCATTTTACCTTTAACAGAATGCCCATCTTTATACCACCTTAAAATCACTTCTTCTGATACAACGTCCGCTATAATAAATAAAATTATTATTAACTGGTTTTATAAATAACTGTAAATATTTTTTATAAGAATGATTGTTATTATATTTGTAATAATATTTAATTTACATTATAGGTTCACCCATTACAGTTTTTATTATTCAATTAAATAAATATTAAAATTAAATTATAGATTGAAATGTTTTAAAATAATGTAACATATAAAACGTTTTTAAACACTATATAAAAAATTAATTTCCATACTTTTATAGAAGAGCAAAACGATTTTGTGGAAGACTTTCATGAAATTCATATTCTCATAGCAAAATTCTTGAACTTTAAGAATTAGAGCAAGCTCAGATTTAGCAGAATTAGTGAATGCTCCAAACAATGGTGTATAAACCTTTAAATGTTTTAAGGCTTGTTCAGCAACTAACTCTTCTTTTTTGTTCCATTCTGCTTGGCCCATTACTACATTCCAAATCTACATATACACAAATAAATTTACATAATTTCTGCATATATAAATATTAAATTTTCATTCTAAATAAAAATATTTCCTATAATTTAATTGATGAAGATAATATTATTAATACAATATTATTAATCTGTAAATTTTATCACAGCATTTTATTTTTATTTTAATTACGTTACATTTTTATATTAAACTAAGAAATTTTTTATATTAATCACATTTAATAAATTTTGTCCATTACTTTAATAGAAACAATTTTAAAATTTATAAAATGTTAGTAAAATATATAATATAATTACCAATCCAATAATATCATGTTCAGGAATATTACATCGTTGAGCCATTTCTTTAAGATCACTTACAATATCTTTGATTGGCTTGTTATCAGCTAAATCATCCAGCAGTAACTGTTGTAGGTCACGTTTCGCTTCTTGGCTTGCTTGAGCTTTATGTAATTTTACAATATCAGCCAATTCAGCAGTTTCAAAAACAGATCTAAAATATTCATCTGTTCGTTTGTTTGGTGGCACAAATTCCATCAATCTGTAGTATTAAAAGAGATTTAAAGTTAATAATTTGATTAAAAATCTATAATTTATGCGATAATAAAAACTTTAAATGTATTATTACCGCCCTTCAATGCATCCACGTTTAAGTGCAGTCATTAAACTGGGTAAGCCTTTTTCTTGTTTCCATGTAACAAATACTTCAAGAAGAAAATCTAATGCAAGATTATCCTTTACAAGATGTTCATTAATTAAAACAGACAGAACAGTTGGTGGTACAGCTCCGTTAGAAATCCACAATGCAGTCATTCTTGCTAACTTAATCCTTTCTGTTGGAGTAAATCCTTTCATAAATACTAGAACTTTTTTCATTTCTTCTTCGAACATTTTCTCCAAATACTTGTATCGTCGTGTAAGTTTAATGAAAACCTAATAAAATAAACAAGTAATATGTTTAAAAGACAAATATTCAATATTTCAATACCGAACATATATAGAATTAATCTCTATTAAAGTTTACCTTTTGAAAAACTGCAATTAAAAAATATAATTTAAAAATTCTTATATAATTTGATTATAAAATATACAATTATAAATTTTTATGCTTTATTTGTAAATAAAAAGATGTGAAAAAATTTATTGATAATTAATGTACTAGAAATCGAACCCATAATAGTTTTTTATTATAAATTAAATCTAAAACTGATACGTATATCATACTGTTAATTTTTTACTAAGAATGGAATATATGAAATGAAATAAAACATCTAAATAGAGTTATTACAATACATAATCAAATGATACAGGAACTGATTCTATTGTTCTAATGGTTTTACAATACAAAATCTTATTAACAATGATTCTGATAAGTTTACTTGAAGTAAAATGTTCAATACTGTTCATAAATTAATTTATTTGCATATAAAAATTTCTAAAAGTATTAGAATGTATAAAGCAAATAAAAATTTTATTCAACAATTAAATATATTTTGTATTTTATTATACTTAACACTAATTTTGTTATTCTAAAGCCTTTATTAAATTAAAAATGTTATTCGACAGTTTTATTTGATAAAGTTCAGTTAGTACTTTTACATAATGCAATAGCATGAGTTAATTAAACTAATAAACTAAACATATTATTTTCATCTATAATATTAAATTCAATATTTGATGATAAATCATAATAGTATCAAATTAAAAACAAACAAGAATTTCAAAATATGTTAAAATTTAATTTTATTTAACCCTCATTATAAATATGCATTAAAATTAAATACTAGTATTTATTAAATTTAATTACAATTTTAAAAGCTTTTATTTAATTTAATAATTGTAATAACGAATACACTTAAAGGTATAATACCATATGCAGAAATGGAAATTTTAACTGTTTATATATAATTTATAAAAATTAATCCTACCTGTTCAAAATTGCGCATTGATTCCATATCTTCGGATTGTTCAAAAACACATGCCATTGTTTTGACTGGTTTATCTCCATCTTGAGCAATAGATCCACCAGGTACTAAAAGACCACCTGCTATTAAAATATCAAAAAGAACTTCACCGTAACGACGATAATCCAACTTTGAACCAGCAGTATCCAAATATTTTGAAACAGCTTCTAAGTCATTGCCAGCCTTTTCAAGACCAGAAAGAATTGCATCACGAAATCCAGTTGGATCATATTTTTCTTTTTCATCTATAAAGCAGAAGCAGCAAATAAAACAAAAAATGAAAGATACTGTAATAGAATGTTTTATTATTATTTATAACTATAATTAAATAAATTTTATAATTATATAATGGTTTTATTTAATATATTTAAGTATGCAAATGTTTACATTACAAATAATTTTATAAAATATAAAAATAAAAAGATATTGATAAACAAAGTCTAATTTTTGAGAACTAAAAATTGTCAACTTAACCAATGCATAAAAACAAAAGTAATTAATTTTGCATAGAACCAACATACCTCTTTTTCTGGTCTTTATGCGTTGACCTGACAACACTGGCTTTTCTATTTTTTGACTCATACAATATTCCTCTATAATATTATTAAATAAGTTATTAAAAAATATATGTTATTAAAATATTAATGTGCATAATATAAGTAAATAGCACAAAATGTTCATTTTTTAATTTATTCTTAACAATTTTAATATTGTTTGATATGCATAAATGTGGAAAATTTTTAATGGTATAGGTAATTTAATAACAGTTACATCAAAAATAAAATAGTATATATCTTATAAATCTTCAAAATGAATAGATTTAAAACAAAGTTATTTAACAGAGGTTAAGATTTACTTAAAAAATAGATAAAAATGTGCAACCAAAAGACAAAATTTATTCTAACGCTAATGGAGAAAACAAGAATGGAAGTATAAAAACAAATTCCAGAGAAAACAAGATTTAAATATTGAGAGAAAATTATCAATACAATTGAATTTGCATATTGCAACTTTAATATCTCGTTACCATTGATTACAAAAATTGTTGCATCTACTTACTTATTACACGTACGATTTAAGAACTCTTTATATGATTCTTGTTTTTTCAAGTTAGTTATTAAATTTGAGGTATTTTATTCTGTATCAATGATATTCCTCTAATTTTTTTCACTGTATATTATCGACACGCTATTATAATTATGCTTAAGAACCGACAAAGGGCCACTTATACTTTGTTCTTCCGCTTTCTTTCTTTCTCTCTTAGATCGTCATACCCCCCTCTATGTTACACTCGCCCTATCGTAACTTTGACAAACATGAAATTCTTTTCTAGTTTAACATGGAGTCTAAATCGAATTCAAAACTTCACAAATTTATGAAATATTTCTAGAGACGAGTTTAGATATAGAATTAAAGTACTTAAAATTTGTTAATTCAATGTTTTCTTTCGATGCTTTTTGAATGAATTAATTTTAACAATCTGATTTCAATTATAAATTAGATAAGTAATGTCATATAGAAAAATACATTATAATTCAAATATAGATTTATTTTTATGTAATAAATATTAAGAAATATAATTAAAAAAGTGATAATTTTTATTAAATTTTACTAAAGCATACCAATCAACAAAACAGGAAGTTGATAATTTATAAATTTTTAAATCGCTTTAATTTTCTTAAATTATAAATTTATTTTATTTTTTTGATAATTGTTTAGAATTTTTTATGAAAGTGAATTTGGAAAAGAGTTGTTGAGCCTTAAATGATAAATGTGGTGGTAAGTATTTTTAAAAAATAAAAATAGAAGAATATCAGGATCATTTTGGTTGACATTTTATTTAGTAGATGGCACTTTAGCTTTTACATTATCACGATTTAATTTAGTAATGAGTAGTTTTATAAATACAAAACTAAGTTTGAGAGATTCATAAATTTGTTCAAAATGTATAAATTTTTACATTTAATATATTATTTAATATATTAAATTATGGACTGTTACGATATCGATGGATGAAGCCAATGGCGGCAAAATTTAATGTTTTTCTTCGTAGAAGAGATTTAGACAAATTTTAGGTTTTAGTTCTCTTTCCTCTAGTTCTTTTTAGGGCGTAGATTTAAATTATACTTTTAATATATTTATTATGTATTACTTATATAATAATTGATTATCTATTACTTAAAATATTTAATGTTAATTATATAACAATAATCAATGTACATACTTCATTTAATTAAAATTATTTAATATGTAATTGTAGAATAATAAATGTTAAATAAAAAATAAATGACAATTAATAATTGATTTTAATAATAATTTTACATTATACAGTATATATGTATTAAGGAAAATATTTTTTTTTCTATTATATAAATAAATATAGAGTAATATTTGGGATTTCTTATGCTATTTTCTAAAAAATATTCTGACCAAGAAATTTATTATGTTATTTCTATTATTAGTATATTTGTTATTTAAAAATTATACAATTTGAAATTAGTGTCTACATTAATCCACATAGTTATAACTATTGTTAGTACCAAATTCAATTTTATTTTTTATAATATATAAATTATGTTATTAAGTATATTATACGGTTTATTTATATTTAATATATGATAACATTTTTTCATCGGTAATTGTTTTTTTAATTATTATTAATATATATGAAAAAGCCTATACTTGAATAATTTTAAATTACACAACTAGTATATTATATTAAATCAACTACATTGTGTAATTATAAACAATTATAATCACCAAAATTAATATAAATACCAATGATCAATTTATACTCATTCTCTTTATACTACATGAAAAATTTATTTAAAAAATGATTAATGTAATTAATATAATAGATTTGATTGTTGGAAATTAAAATAAAAAATTGTTCTGAGTACTGTAATTAATATATTAAATATATCACTTAATGAATATTTGATAAATAAATATTTTATATATTAGATAAATATTGTATTATAAATATTTGATCTATTATATAAATATTGAATCACAAATATTGTTATAAATAAAATATGCTACAAAAATATTTATTCATAATATTGATTTATATAACATTTTGGAATTAAAAAAATTTTGTTTGTTTAAAAGCGCCAATAAACTCAAACTGCGTGAATGCATGTTTGAGAAAGTATGCAATGTAATAAGAACATTTTAATTGTTCGTTAATTGTCTGTATACATGTGAAACGAGTTATTTTTGGAATTTGTACTATATTTTTAATTATGGACACCGAATTGGCATATTATAAAATATATTTATATAAATATAAAATGTATGAAATCATTTACTTGTAAAATGTATTTGCTTATAAAAACATAAAATAAAATTCTTAATACTTTAATTAATTAACAAGAAATTATCGATTTTATTTAATTTGTATAAACAACTTTAAAAACTAATTGATTTTTTTAAAACAAATAGACTATTACTTAACACTTCACAATTAATTAATTATGTATATAATCTATTACTATAAGACAGAACTGAATCAGAGAGAAAAGATATTACTCTTCTTTATCCGGTATCACAAAAGAAATGCAATATATAATAGAAACTTGATAATAAATATATATATATATATATCATTCCTTGATTTGATATTTTTTTGTCCTTATTAAGTTTATTTAGTTTCCATTCTATTTTCTTTATGAATTAATATTCATGTAATATAAATAACATTCACTTTATTTAAGTTTTAAAATATAAAATTATTTAAGATGAAAATCTTGATTACTGTTTGTGTGCATTATTTAATAGTATCAATTTAAATAAATAAATATAATTAATCACATTTTTCAGTTTTATTAAAGTATGAGTTATTTGGTAATAAACAAAACAATATTCCAATTAATGTACAAATAAAAAGAATTTTTATTTATTAATTACTATAAATTACTGGTACAATTTATATATACATAATTTACCTATTAAGGAACATAAAAATAGATATTTGTATAGAAGTTATATTTATTTTGAATATATCAACAGACTTACATAAAATATTGTACTTTATTAAATGTATATAATAAATAACCGATTGAATAGTAAGCAAATTTATATTTTTAAAATTTTTTAACTTTAATTTTTTATTGAAAGATATTTTTTCAAATTTCCAAAAATCTTTAATAATAGATTTATTTGCCATGAATATAATCTTTTTTTCTTTTTTCTAACATTTTGTTGTACATTTGAATTTTTTTAAAATGAAAATTTATAAAAATATGTTTATTTATATTCCTCAATTCTCGGTTACATAATGCAAAGATTGTAATATTTTGTTGATGTCATGAAATAGCAAAAAATATATTTTAATAAGGTTGCTGATTCTACAAAAATAATTCATTAAATTTTCTATTTTCAAATAAACTTATACCAGGACAAGTAAAATTAAAATTAAATTAAGCGATTCCGTATAAAGTATTTGAAATTAGTAATGGATATGCTTTTTTTCTTCTTCATAATATAATTAATAGAATTTATTATTTCCTTTTTAACGAGTTTGCACTATCTTTTATTTTATTAATTATATATAATTTAAAGAAAGTTTATTAATTTTGATTTACCATTATACAATACATTAATATTTAATATTTTGTTTTTTATAAAAATTTATATTGGGACAACATAAGTTTAACTCGATGTAATTTTTTATACGATAAATAAACAGGATTATATTTTTGGAAGATTCATGAGAAAATAAATTAATATTTAATGATAAATTTAATAATTAATATTTAATAAACAAGTATTTAATATCATGAAAATATTCATATCATATTGTGTTTTCTATTTATTATGTCGATATTCGTATTATGATTAATTATCATATAACTATCATTCCTCACACGTCTTTCATTATATAAAAATAATATTCTTGTCACCTCGAGCACTTTTTGGGTCATTAAAAAAATTAGCATTAAAGACAATTTTTTATTTAAAGTTAAATTGATTACTAATTCATGTCAAGTAAAGTTTGTTTCTTTTAGACAATGCACGTAAATCTTACGCGTGATCTTAAACATTATTTAGTGATGCTATGCTATGCCTCGACTAACAATGTATTTACTTGTATATTTGAATATTATAGTTACATATATAAATTTGTAATATTACATTTATAATTTACTATTGATAATTTCCATGTGCATAAGAATGGAAGAAACAATAAGCAATGTTTAAAATCCTTAGTATTTTATACGCTTTTATCAGTTTTATAATATTAATTTACTTACATAAAAATATACAATTTTGTCTATACTTCAAAAATATTCTTTAATTCTTTAAGCATTGATAATTCTTCTATTTTAAGATTTTATACTATTCTTGTATTCTATATTCAATGGGGGCGTATGTAATCTGATACATGTTCATAAAAGTAAAGTGAGGAATAAATAAAAAAAATATCTTTTTCTAAACAGGTTTTTATTTAAAAGAATATATATTTTATATAAATGTATTATATAAATTTACATTATTTAAAAAGCATACTTTGTGCAAGAGAAATTTTAAATATGTTTCTTCAAAATTTACATTTATAAATAAAAATTCCAAAATTAAGAAAAAAATAATTGTATAATTAAAAAAACTTAAAGTCTTACATTTCACGCACGTTAATATAATATAGGTTCATTTATATTTTTAAGACACGATAACATTTCGCAATAGAAAATTTAATTTAATAAAATTCTACTGTACTCCCTTTCATTATTGAATTCTTTATTATAATATTATTTTTATATTTTAGTATAAAATTATGACAATGTTTAAAAACTTAATAAGAATGTATTAAGATTATTTTAAATTATTAGAATTATGATAAAAAAATTTAATTACAAGTTAATTAATATGATAAATTACATAAGATTCATATTTATCGAAATTATACTTAGATTAAAAAATCACAGTAAAGAATTTGATAATTCATTTAGATTTGATATTTTATTACTTATATTATTTTAGAGCCTATATTGTTTACACTCTAAAATTCCATTTCCATTTCATCTATGATATTGTAATTATTTTAATAAAAACGAAATTTAGAATCACGAATATTTACGTAATACTTAAAGTTCTAAAAATTATTTTAGATATTAATTTTCATGTAAAACAAAATTAGTGTCTAAATGATGTCAACGTTTTTCTTTTATTCGCTTGCATATTTCTTATTTTCGAGTTGTGTTGTCTATCCACCTAGTGAATTTGTATCAGCTGGATTAACTATCAAGAATATTTTTGCAAATTTATTGGGCAACGAAAATGAATTTTTTATACAATATCACATAAAACGAAGTATCGTTACTGTACTTGTTCATTCAGTACTTCCTTTTGGTATCATTTTTATTTTTAATTCATAACCAATAATAATAATTCTATGCTTACTTATTGTATTAACTAAATTGAAAATAAAATTGAAATAATTTAAAAAACATTATATAAACTATAAGAAAGTATGTTTTGCATTTTTTTATAAGGTTATGTTTATTCATTATTTTATTGTTTATAAAGCATCAAATAAAAAATAGTAATTAATTATTAATATTATTATTTACTTAGTTTTCTAAAAAAATTGTGTATATTATAAATAAAAACATAAATATTTTAATACATAAAATAAGAATATTATGTATTTGATCAATTATAAACTATACAATTTTTTTAATTATAAAATTAATTTGAACGTTTTTAGGATATTTATTGGGTCTTATTTTAACTGGAAATATTGATGCTGATCAAGTTTTGGTGGATAATGGAAATCCATGGTGGTTGATTCTTATTGTCTGTACTCTTCTTGGTCCTTTGTTTTTACTATATAAAATTTTACAATGGTCTTCAAATAATTGGTCGACTTATCCAATAGCTAAAAGTCTTGCAGTTTATTGTAACAATACAACATGGCAATCTGTTGCAACAGATATAAATATTGAATTTTCCCGGTAAAACTAATATTTTAAATATTTTTAAATATAAAATTTATATTAAAAACAATTTCTTCTATGATTAATTATAGGGTAAATACAATTACCATCAATACAAATAGTATAACAAAGGTGGTAGCTACAGATAATTGGATTATAAAAGTTACTCCTTATCAATTATATTTTGCTCACCAAAGTGATACATCATTAATTGTCAATAAAAGTGATACTCATAATTTATCATCAAGTACAAGAGGAAAGATTCAATACATTAGTATTAAAGTAGTTTTTTTAATCTTACTTTAAATAGAGAAGTTATATATATATTTTTTTTTTGTACCATTTTTTTTATTTTAGATAACTCCAAACCGATCTGGTGCCAGAGCTTTTAATATTAGATTGAAAGCTTTAGATTTTAAAAACTTACAAGATAAAATAACTCGACCAATTATTGTTCTTGAAAGTGTAGTGTTTCACAGAACTTTATTGGATAAATTTATTGAAATTTTTAAAGAACAAATAGCTCAAAATCCAGAATTTGAAACTACTCAGGTATTATAATTCATATTACAATATCTGTAATAAAATTTATATGTAAGGATATTAATATTAGTTATTTTAAAAATTTCTAAACAAAATTATATATTTTAATCATTAAATTTGTAAACATATTTATAATTGTTTTTAGGAATTAGATCAATGTATGGGTTGTATGCAGGTCATTCCTAATATAAAATTAAATAAGCTATGTAGTAATAACGTTCTTGTACAGGATCCATGTGTTTCCTGTTATTGTCGTCCATTATGGTGTGTCGATTGTATAGCAAAATGGTTAGTGAATTTGTAGTTAAGCAATAATTGATTATTGATCAATGTTACAAATTTTGCACATAGAATTATGATTACTACCATTAAACTTATTTTAGAAAATACCAAAATCAGTTTTTAATTTCAGAAACTGATTGATATTAGATTATTAATTATACAATTAATTTTTAAATTACACATATTAATTATTGCTCATTATTGAAATCATTCAAATGTGTAAAAAGTATAAATTTAAATCTGTAAATGTTTTTCAACTATATATTAATGATATTAATTATTTATGTAGATAAATTAAACAGTAAAATTAATAATTGATCATAATATTTTACTATTTATACAGAATTAAAATTATTAATACTTAACTTATAATTAAAACTATAATTATATACTATAAATTTAAACTATAATTAAAACTTATTAATAATATAATACTTTATTAATCAGGTTTGCCTCTAGACAAGATAAAACAGCACCAGAAACTTGGTTATCTTCTAAATCTACTTGTCCAGTGTGCAGAGCAAAATTTTGTATATTAGATGTAAGTTATGTTAAAAAAGTAGATTCATAATATTGCAATTATATTCAAAATATAAATATTGTGTAAATACTAACAAAAATGTCTATATTACTTTAATTAATGTGAAGATTAAATGTAATGAATTTTATTAATTAATATTTCCAATTTCATATTAATTAATGAATTATTCATTTTTTATATTTTAATTCAGTTTATATAGAATGTGTTACTCTGTTTTTATAATAAATTACGAAATATCTTAAAACCTGTTTTATATGTATTAAAATTGATTGATGTTTAGTAAATTAGTGCATATGATTTTGTAGTATAATCCACATTTAAAATGTACCTACTTTAATAATAAATATAAATTCATTAGAATAATATTGCATATAATTTAATATCTAATACAATCTGTTATGATAATACATGCATATAACTTAATATCTTAAATTTCATTAAAACAGAAACTCTTTATATAAAATAATTTTAGTTTTAAACGAATAACTTACTTTATAATAAAACATACCATAATAGTTATAAATTCAACAATGCATAGAAAAATAATCTTTCTAAGTAACCATGAGACGTGGTGCAATGTTCATGGACATAAGTTCTTGAAATAACAATTTTGCTGCATAAGGCAACTTTACTTGAGATATTTGTATTTTATTTTTACATCCTCTGCATTCAAAAGTATTATTTCTAAGATTTGCAATGGCTATTAAACCACATAAATTACACACATGTATTTTATAAGAATCAGATACTTCAAAGAGTCGTTCTTTTAAAAATTGAGCAGCTCCATGACTGATCTGACAATCACGCTCCATTTCTCCAAAACGTAAACCTCCATCCCTATAAAATTATTATTGAATTTTAGTTTCTTAGATACAATGTTAAAAATATATTTAAAAATTGTTTTTAATAATTTCAAAATAGTAACAAAATAATTCTTACAATAAACATGGAAATTTAATAAATGTACAAGAATATTGATCCGTAATATATTTACTTAAAGAATAAAATGTTACTAAACATAGAAGATTGTGAACATAATTAAACATACTAAAAATATAAAAAATTCAATTTAAATATGGAATTTTAGACTTCATGTATTCAATATTTATTTGATTAAAAATTTGAAATATCATATATATTTTAATTGATTTGATTGATTTGATTCTATTGTGCGTCAAATATATTCTAAGAAATATGGATATGCAAATATACTAAAGCAAATATTGAAAATAGAAAGTTGTCAATGATACATATAAATTGATATATATAATAGGTTCATAATATAAAAATGATAAATATTTATTACAAGAACATTGTACAAATCAACACATTACAATGCATAATAGAGTAGAGAGAAAAAAATATTATTCTCTACCTTGCTCTTCCTTCCATTGGTTGCCTTACTAAGATTTGTACCGGCCCTCTGGCTCTACTATGAATTTTATCATCTACCATGTGTTTGAGCCTTTGATAATAAGTGGGGCCAAGAAAAACTTGAGCATTGATTTTACGTCCACTATAGCCATTGTACATAATTTCATTGCCACGTAATTGATAGCCATAGTCCATAAGCAATGATGAGATTTTTTGAACATTGACTGCATCATTGAATGGAGTTGCATCGCCAATCTCACCTTTATTCGCAGAAACCTTACCTTGAATGCATTCAATCAAATGACCAATTGTCATGCGTGAAGGGATGGCATGCGGATTGATAATGATATCAGGAGTCATACCCTCACATGTAAAGGGCATATCTTCCTGTCGATATTGAATACCACAAGTACCTAAATTATAATCATAATATAATTTTCAAAAGTAAATTTAATGTACATCTCAGTATATTTCTAATTATTACAACTATGTCATTTTGATTTGTTTATAAACAAATTTTAATTAAATGAACTCGTAAATATATTATATGATGAAGTTTTAATAATATAATATTTTAGTATATTTACGAATTTTCTCTTAAATAATTATTAATTTAATATTTAAAATAATTTTCTTTAAAAATGTAATAAGTATTATTTTACAACTTCAACAATTAACAAACTATTAACGAAAATTTAATGAAATTTAATATTTTATACAATAATTAAACATTTCTTAAAACTATTAAAGTATTAAATAATGGAAAATATGTTAAGTTTTGAAAGTATTGAAAATGATTAAAAAAGATAAGATAAAATTATTGTATAACGTACCATGTATACAGATTTTAATTAAAATAATCTATTCCAATACATTATTAAATAACTTATATTTGGCAATATTAAATAAAAGTCAAATTTTTATTTTATATACACCTTTTTGTCCGTGACGAGAAGCAAATTTATCTCCGATTTGAGGGATTCTAACACTGCGCACACGAATTTTACAAAATTTATAACCTTCATTATTTAAGGTTAACATTACTTGATCAACAATGCCTGTTTCACTATTTCGTAGAAACGTTGAAACATCACGTTTAGTATAACGTATTACACTGCTAACTAACTGTAAATGATTAAATATCAATTTTTACACCAACAGCAATAGAAATTAAATTTAATGTTTTAAAAAGTATTTTTAATTTTAAAAATGAAATGTCTATTTTATTTAAAATTTAAAATATTTTATAAATTCAAACAATTTGGTTTATTTTATTTTATATTTTTTAAAAATAAAAATTATAATATTCAGAAGACATGCAGAGGCAATTAAATATCATCCATACTATTTTAGATGATTATTTAAGTAAAGCATTTTTAAAATAATTATCTCACTTAAATCATTAAATTTTATTAATGTAGAAATAAAAGCCAGATACTTACCTCATCATCAATTTCAGGTAAAGACATTGTCTTGCCAATAATAACATCATCTCCTGAGACACGAATACCGGGAGCGATTATCCCATCAGGATCAAGTTTATTGTAAACAGCATTCCTTATACCTTGACAGTTCTGTTTCTGGGGTTTTTCAAATTGCTCCTCGTGATCACCAAGGCGTTTTATTTCAGAATCTTTGTATGATCTATAAAAGACTGATCGGAAAAAGCCACGTTCCACAGCACTCGTATTGAGAATGATGCTGTCTTCTTGATTGTAACCCGAATAACAAAGGATGGCAACAATACTGTTGATACCAGCTGGTAGTTCACGGAAACGTAGGTACTCCATCGAACGAGTTGTTACAAGAGGCTTATGTGGATAGTAGAGAACGTGTGCAAGGGTGTCCATACGGACGTGAAAATTTGTTATATATACTCCCATTGCTTGCTTGCCCATTGCACTCTGCACAAACAGATAGCTTAACAATTTTAATGGACTTAATTTTTTGTAATTTGTATTTTAATTTCATTCAACTATTCTGATTGAACTTATTATTTTACTTATTTAAATAATAAATTTGAGTTTATTGTCGACATATTTTTATACAATTGTTATGATTACAGATTTAACTAAGTTTAAACATTTTTCATTCGTGAAATATTAAATTATTAATTACCTTGTCACAAATTATAAAAATGGATACTAATTAATTAATTTATTTATATTTTCTAATTCAATTAACAATAAAATAGTAAAAAATTCATCTGTCAAAATTAATACTACATTTAATAAAATCATATTACGTACTTGATAAGTATTTCTGGGGCTTTGATTATGATCAGGAAATGGAATGATAGAAGCACAAACTCCTAAAATCATTGCAGGATGAATTTCGCAGTGAGTATAGGTAGTACAGTATGCAAACTCCTTGTCTTGTTTTAAATCCTCAGGTGACATTGCTATCATCACAGTTTCTTCTTCAAGAGTATCAATGTATTCAACAACTCCATTTCCAACAAGTTCTTGCCATCTACATTTCAAAAATACTTTCGATTATATAATGTATATAAATATATATTACATAAGCTGAGCATATAGAATTGATAATATAACATACAAATGTATTATATTTTGTATACATGCAAGCATGGACGCGTACACGTAGCTGTCCGTCCGTCCGTCCGTCCGTCCGTCCGTCCGCCTATCTATCAGTCTCTCTCTCTCTCTCTCTCTCTCTCTCTCTCTCTCTCTCTAAGCTGATATACTAAAGCATTGTAAATTATTTATTTATTTATTAATATATATTATATATTCTTTTAAAAAATTATTAATTATATAAATATACAGATAAAAAAATTGATCCTGTACATTCCATCATATAAGATATATCTTAATTTTTAATGGTTACTAATTAACTAATATTTACCCATCATTATTGTAATCTCTTTCTTTGAGTACATCTACATGCCTCTTTTTTAGTAATAATTGCTGATTTTCTACAATCAGTAATGGTCTGCTAATCCTGCCAGCATCTGTATAAATTCTAATCTCTCTATCTCTAATATCTCTAACCATTGATACTTCTGAAACGATGATATCCATTTGCCTTCTCAGTTTCCTTAACATAATATTCCAAAGTTATATGAAAATTCATAAAAATAATACTGAAAATAAATTAATGATTCAATTATGGAAAAAATGTATTTAAAATCGAGAATATTCATGAATATTTTAAAAATTATATGCATTAAATTTAAAATATTTCAATTTGGCTATTTGGTGTTTTTTAGCACCAATCATTATTATTAATATTAAAATAAATATTAATTTACAATTATCAGTTATTATAAAAGCAGTATTCATTATATTTTAAAATTCAGAACTTTTACTAATATCTATAAATTTAGTTCGAATATGGAAATTATTCAAAAAATGTGAAAAATTTACAAAACTTTAATCTTATTAAAAAAAAAATCTTATACTATTTAATAATAATTTTTATCAATAATATAAGACTGACATTCAATCAATAACGACAATCAATTGTATTTGTATCAATTGTAATTGTAACGATAATCAATTTAATTTCATTTTAAAATTTGAAGGCCAAAAAAGATTTTTATCGGATTTTTATTTCTAAAGTACAAAGGCTCCTTGAAAAATTAATTTTTTAAAACAGGTCAATCTTTTTTATAAATACTGTTAAATAAGAAATTAAACTAAAATAACTCCTATGTAAATTAATATATTATACAATTTTCAAACTAAAATTTTAAATTTTGATAAAATTAATAAATATTTGTTGTACGTATTATTTCTACTTATTTAAATCATAAATCAATCTGAAAAAAATGTATATAAAGTTTTCAGATAATAGTGGAATACTACTGCGTAATATAAAATACGACATAAAAACATATTCACTTTGTAATCAATAATCGTACTTTGTTATATACATTTTTATTTGTTTTTTAAATAAAAATCTCTTATATGTCAAAATTTTTATCTATAATAATTATTAATATTGTTATTACTAAAAATACTTTGTTTTACAAACATGCATTGCAAATTTGTTAGAAAATAACATCTTAAATTTCAATTAATGTTATCTAAAGTTCAAGAAAAATTCTTAAAACAATTATTCAGGGTTTTCATTTAGAAACGTCGTATGAATGTTTACATCAATATATTACCTTAATATTGTCATTAACTGATCAGGGTCTCGATGAATGCCTACCCAACATCCATTAACAAAAATTTTTGTCGCATAGGCCACCGAATTTGGAGTTATTTCCTCTAAATTTTCCATTGACCATTCTTCTAAGAATTCAAGAATGGGAGAGGGTTGTGAACCGACACTAATATAGGCCATGAGAGCAAGATTTTTCACAAGACCAACCGAGGCACCTTCTGGTGTTTCAGCTGGACATAACATCCCCCACAAAGTGTTGTGCAGCTGTCGTGGACGAGCTAATTTACCATTCCTTCCGATCGGCGAATTCACACGGCGTAAATGCGACAGCGTCGAAGCAAAAGTTAATCTGAGAATCACGTAATGACTGTTACCAAATGTTTGTACAGTTCATTATCTATAATAGTTACTATTTAAGCTGTCTTATATTATTAGCATTAAAAAATTTTTAAAGATTATTTAATTGTACTAGATTTAAAGAAATTCACGAGCACAATCACTGTTGTACATAAATACAATTTAATAAATTGTATTGTAAATTACATGGTATTACATATCACTAAAGAAACTTTATAATTACGCACAAAATTTTGATAATATATATGAAACATTTCATAATTAATATTAGAAGACAATTTAATCGGAATTAATTTAATCTTCGTTTTCAAATTTCGTACAAGATAGTAGAATTATAAAATAAGATTAAAGTAAGGAGTTTGGGTAAATAATGTAATTATTTATCTATGAATAAATTAAAATATTTTTAATTTAATTTATTTAAAAAAAAATAAACAAAATTGAATAAATTTCGTTTACAAACCTATTCAAAACTTGAGAAACTCCAGCTCTGGCTTGATGAGCTTTTTTCTGATCTCCCCAATTACCCGTCGCTAAAGAGTATCTTAAGCCATCAGTTATAATTTTTGTTTTGATGGCAAGCTCTAAATTAAAATCCTTTCCTTTATTTATAAATTTTTGCGCATATAATTTTACTTCCTTCATTAAGTTTTTAAATAGTCCGCGGAATAAAAAAGCTAATAATGGACCAGCCAAATCAAGACGTTTGTTGCCGTAATGATCACGATCATCTGATGAATAATAAAATAATAAAATACAAATATTTCCAGGTATTTTTAAGTAAGTAATAAATATTTCCATTTCATTGCATTTTTCACCGTTAAAAATTATTAATTTATAAAAATAAATTACTTTTATTCTCTTTGTGACAGCTAAATATAAGTTATAATTAATCATTTTTATCAATTCATTACACAAATATAGTACTATATATTAAGTAAACAAAATTTGATAATTTATAAATGATTGAATAACACATTAGTAATATTATAAATCATTTCCTGTAATCAAATTAATATTTTTTATAAACTTTTATTTTTTCAGTATTTTATTATTTCAATATAAATAAGAAATAACGTTCTCGTAATAAATAAAATTCTTAAATAAATTGAACCTTAATATAGCAAAATATATTTAAATCTTAAAAGTTTTACTACATTTAAAAATTAGGATAATGATGAATATATTTTTGTTTCTTTTATATATTTAGTACAATTAACAAATACTTATAAATTATATATTATTGATTTTATAGATTATTTATTAAAATATAACTAAAATTAAACTTTCAGAAACATGAAATATTAAAAGAAATATGTAGTCACATAAAGAAAATAATAAATTGTAGTTGGAGTAAGTTAAATATTTTAATAAGTATATTTTAATTGAAAAATTTACTAGAAATATAATTTCTAAATTAAACCCTACGAATTAAAATATAATTTATATTTCAAATGAGTATTCCATAAAAGGTACAATTGACATTTAAATATTCTTATTAATGTTTAATTACAAAAGGTATTTTCAAAAAGGTATTTTCTATTTTTTATATTTTTCTATTACAAATAATATATATAGGATTGAAATATGCTAATAATACATAATTGTAAAAAAAGGTTTTTCCTTGTAATATTTATTGTATGCTCTTCAAAATTGAATATCTGAGAGACTCGCTATGGATACTATTCTTCAACCACAATTAACTTATTTTTTGTTATCTTTTTATAAATTTTAATAACCATAAAATAATATTCAAGAAACAAAACTATTTATTTTATTTCTTATAAAACTGCATAATAAGTTTTATTCATGAATACAAATTTTATGAATTTTTAATATATTTACTAATAAACTAATTACTTATAATATCATATTAAAACCGCATAAAATTAAAAGTATTTTTTTGCCTATAATCAGAATGTATATAAAAATAGAAGCATTATAAATCAAATGGAAAATGTAATAGAAAAATTTTTTTAATTTTGGCTAGAAAAAAGTCTTTAATCGAACAATTTTTAATGTTTTTTTTTTACTTCGCCTCACTGTTGAAAATGGAAAAATCTGTATTTTTAATGATATGTTAAAAATAAAAATTATCGCTCTTAAGCAGTACTAGAAATTATTATACTTGGTTCGTACCCAATTCTCTGCGTCCTAAAGAGGCCGATAGCAGTCTATGAACCATATAACCGAGAAAATAAGCCTTCTTTGTCTCGCAAAAGTCACTAATGCCAACATGCGGTAGTGTTTCTTTCTGTAGAATTTCTTTAGCATACTTAATTCTTCTTTCTTTAGTAACACCGGGTCGCGCTCCCCTGCTGCCAATAAAATTTAATGCAATATTTTGTTCCTGGATAACGAAAGCTTCGTCTAGTGAAGGTTTCACCATCTCCATCATTTCTGGATCATCAAAATCATATATTATGTGTTCAAGGATGTCACGGTCAGCAACAAAACCCAAAGCACGAAAAACTATCATAATTGGAATCTCTTGACGAATATAAGGTAAAATTGCGATCATACGCTGACCAATCGTAGATTTCTTGAAACTCTACGCAGCCAAGTATCAAATTCGTAAAAATTTATTTATATTACTACGTTCGATATCGAAAATATGTATTAAAATTATGTATAATAAATTATTTATTTTAAAAATATATGAACTATTATTTTAAATTACTTCAAATCATCAAATAATAAATTACAAGTTACCTTTTTTTTTACAATTGTGATAAATTTTTATTAGTAAATATAAAGTATTTAAAAATAAACATTAAGGAAAACTAAATTACTTAAAGAAATTTCAAATAATTTAATACAGAATTTTCATTTAAAAAAATTAATGAATACTTAAATTATAATTCTTATTTATATAATTTTTTTTTTTAATGTAATCTTTTAATACATTTTAAAGATTATATCTTTACATAAAAAAAAAAATTGACAAAAAATATATTACCATCAGATAATTTATATTAAATATTTAATTGAATAATTTTTTATAGTATTATTAATATTTAAAATTTTGTAATAAAGATTTATATTTATTTGCAATATATTATTGGGCTTACTGTTCCACTCTTTGACATCATATTGATCCATAATGTTGACACTGGTCGAGAGCTATTTTCTAAACAGGATCGGATTTCAGTTTTATATACATACTTGCTATCTTTCATACTGAATACATATACTGTATTAGTTGCCATTTTTTCCTGGGCAATTAAAACCTGTTAACAATACAATGATCAATTTTGATTTAATTTCATCATAACTTTATTATTAATAAACCTTTTCTGATCCATTAACGATGAAATATCCACCTGGATCTAGTGGACATTCGTTGAGTTCTGTTAAATCTCGGTCTGATAATCTAGAGAGCAAACAATATTTAGATCTTAACATAATTGGGATTTTACCAATAAATGTTTTTTGATGTTGAGTCTCTATATTAAAAATACAAAAATCCATTTTATGAAATAAATTTAGTTATTATTTACAAGATATATTAGACATTTGAATCAGACTCACCTGTTACTTCCCCTTCTTTAATAACTGTTTTTGTAACATCTACATAAAGTGGAGCAGAATAAGTCAGATTTCTAAGCCTAGCTTCATTTGGCATCATTGGTGACGGGGCACCATCCTTTTCCCAATGGGTAGGTTTTGATAAATAAATCTGTTCGAATTTTACTAAGTGTCTTGTTATATTCTCAATTTGACCCGTCTTATGCTGATTTTCCATTTGCAAATCAATTCTAGGAGATTCTTCGACTATTCGCTGAACTGACATTTCAATAAACTCATCAAAACTATCAAGTTGTTGACGAACAAGGCCTTTCTCATCAAAATAGGCATTAATAATAATCCAACAAGCCTCTTGCCACAGTTTTGTTGAAATCTCTTCAGAATTCTCATTTTTATATTGTTCTATAAACAATTATATTCAGAAATACTAATTTATTGTATATATACTATATTTAGGATAAATGTGACTAGCTATAAACTTACACTAATAATAAAATATCAGTAAACAATAAAAATATAGTAATTGCATTTTATATAAATATTAATGCTGGAATATTCTTTATTTTACACCGATATGCGTTTGTTTTCTTTATACACTAAATATAATATACGTAAAATACACGAACAAAATGAAAATGGAAATATAAATATCGTATACTTACATTAAATATAAGATATTAATAATAGTTAAAAATAAGATTACGTACTGTGAAAAAATATATTATCATAATTCTTTAAAAATTGAAATTGCTGAAGTGCAATTTACCTTCATCGAGGACGTACATTTCTATTGATTAATAAAGTGAAGATATATAAATATAAATATTTGAACTATCAAAATACTAAGTAAAACCAATTGTTTTAATATTAAAAAAATCAGAATTTCAACTCCTACACTAAACGACTGAAGCAGCACTGCCAAGTATCACGCTTTTGCGGTGTCTATTTATTAGTATAGAATGCGCAATACAATGCGCAGAAATATACATATTATCAAAATATAACCGATTTCATTTTAACGACAGTCCATGAATTTTTAATACAAAATTTAAAATGATTAGTTACATAAATGAATAATAAAACAACAATAAAAACCATTACGTGAGAATACAAATATTGCTATTTCTATTTTAATGCTTAATGCAACATGTACTTTTATTTAAACTACATATTCCATTATTTTCAGAAAATATTCAATATAATACTAAAAACTTTCCAATGTGAATTATCAATATATTTTCATATTTATTTATTTATGTATTTCATATAATTATTTTTATAGTTTTTATATTTTACATATGTTCGGGATTGAAGCAGTTCCATGAATTTCAAACAAAAGAAAGGTCATATACGCAGTCCGGCGTACCGCATGTGCGCCTAGACTGACCCGCACGTGCGGACCGGGACGGGTACCCGAGAAAAATGTTTACAAACAAAACTCGGTAAGTCCGAGCAAGTTTACGATATGAAATATAATTTACTGCCAGCACACACAAAAAAGGGACGCCTTCGAAACTACTAGAAGCTTCGTTTTCTCACGCCAAAGGAAAATTTCTGGAAGGGACGCGCATCGACACTGTTGCCGGCGCTGAAGACGCCGCATGCACATTTAAGCGCAACGCGCCATGAGGCGACGCTCATTCGTAAAATCACTTCGCTCTGCATCAAGCATAACTGCTGGTCAGTGCATAGTATACTGTAAAGACGCCGCGTGGCCACATTTTCGACAACATAAGCTCACTCGTAAAGTTCACTTCGCTCTCCATCAAGCGTAACTGCCGGTCAGTGCAAGTATACTGTAAAGACGCCGCGTGGCCATATTTTCAGCAGCATAGCAAAGAGTACCCGCGTGAATAGAAAAGATAATCAGCAATCTTTTAATAAGTGATTACAGTGAAGCCAATGGAATTGTAATCAAGGGAAACATTACATACACAGCATCGAATCCATCCAACCTGCAGTTCACCAGGTACATCTTTATATTAATAAATAAACAAGTCACATCTCTCGCTATTGTCGATCGGGCACACTTACGCTCTCTCGAACTGATCCCTCGACATCGTACAGGCCCGCTAGCACAACAGGGCACACCTTACGCTCTCTCGAACTAACCACTCGACATCGTACAGGCCCGCTAGCACACACAGGGCACACTTACGCTCTCTCGAACTGATCCCTCGACATCGTACAGGCCCGCTAGCACACACAGGGCACACTTACGCTCTCTCGAACTAACCGTTCGACATCGTACAGGCCCGCTAGCACAAACAGGGCACACTAGCGCTCTCCCGAAGAACACTTCGGAACCGTGCAGGCCCTGAACAGCTGACGCAAGAGTCACTGTGGTTCACACACATTGGTTACACAAGACCAACACAGATCGACTAATAGACTCTACAGATACGGATTATCAAATCCTCCACGAATTAGAAATACTACTTCTAATTGTTTTTCCTGTGACTAGATTCTACTGCTGTCCCTTGTACATAATCAAAAACATAATCGATTACATAATAAATTCCATTTAAGATCTAACAACTCATCAAGTATAGCTTATAGCATAAAAATCACAAGAACACATCTTTTGAATAATCCAACAGAATTATTTATTTCTACACAACAGTGCAATATTATAATAATTGTTTACAATCATTAACCTTGTTTTTAAATAAATATATTATATTTTTCAGCCTTGTCCGTTATTGATTTCCTTTAAAATTATCCTGCCGAGAGACTAATCCACTGAACTAGTGAATTGGTAGTTCGAGCCATAAGTTAACCCTTTAAAACCGAACAACATACTATAATTAATATCAAAAAGTTAGATTGTTATATTTGTGTTCATGAATTTCATTTAACTATACCCTTATATACGTTTATTATAGTTAAATAAGATTTATTATATACATTGGTAATTGTTTATATTGTGATTATATTTTGTGATATTAAACTATTCAATTCATTACTACATAAAAATTTATTTTATTTATACTTTATAATTTATCAATGTAATAAAAAAAACTTAATTTACATTTTTTGTAATGCTACAAGATGTGGTTAGAGTATTTTTATTCACAAATATTTTTATGATATTGTTAAAAGTACTTTAAATTATTCTTATTAATAAATATTTTTATTTTTTGCAATGGACTAGAACAAATATTAACATAAATACCGTAATATATATTTCTATAAAACTATACTTATAACTATTAATAAACATGCTTTTTTCATGATGGAAGACAGAAACAGAAACATGATTTTTCTTTTTAGAATTATATTATATTTATAATAGATTTTTGTAGCTATACTAAATATCGGTAATATTACTTCTTTAATAATTTGATTAAATGATTGTCACTTATAATGATAATATAGTACAATAAAGTATGAACAAAACAGATGATTAAGATTGACGTTGAATTTGTTTTATATCTACAATATTAATAGAAAACATAATTAAAAAATGTACATAACATTATTTAAATAAGTAAAAATAATATTAATAATAAGAAAACTAATTCTATTTTATATTTCTTCCATATTAATCATCTTATTATAACTATATAACGAAATTCAATTCAATAATTCAATAATTATTTCTATCTTAGAATTTTACACTCAATAAATTAAGTAAAGACATTATACTCAAAATTGTAAATATTTTTAATTAAATACTATTTGATAATTCTGAAAAATTGAAATGATAGTAATGATTTCAAAATAACAGCAATAACAGAAACGATACATGAACTGATAAATTTATCAATTTTTAAATTATTCTTAATATATCATAATTATTTCTATTACGAAATATGATTACTTCGGATATTAATTACATATTTAAATACTGATTTATTATAATCTAGTCATTAATACAATATATAACTTTTATATAATATATTATAGGTCTTAAAATAAAAATATAATTGGAAAAATTTATATTACTAATTTTTTTTTAATTTATTTTAGTAAAAACCTACTTATTATTTGGAATTATAAAATAGTTCCATTTACTAAAAACTTTTCCGAAGTAATTGAAAAAATAACAATTTTTAGATACATAATTGAGTTTTAGAAGAAACATTATTAAACTATTAACTATAAATATTTTTAAAAATTAGAGCGTATAATACAAATAACATTTAGTTATTCAAATAGATATAGAAACTTTTTTGAATTCTAAAATAATAGTTTTGTTTTTAATTTATTATATTTTTCTATAAAATATCCAATTAAAGTTGTAAATAAATATTAAGTAGAATAAATAGAATTGCAGGCTTTTTAATGAAATCTTATTGATTACTCATAATTTAAATTTAAATAAAATAATATTGTAATTAACAGTACAATGATAAAGTACAATTAAATATTTAAAAATAACGCACTTCAAGATAAGAAATAGTACAGAAAATTATATAATTCTTGAAACAAAAAAATGATAATAAAAATTCTTTTAACTACAAAAGAAGCTTCAGATCCAAATGCAACATTATGATCACGATAAAATAATAAAAAAGGAATAAACTATTAAAATAAATTACAATATTGTAAAATATAAAATATTTAGAATTGGTGATTACTCCAAATTATAATAAGTGAGGGGTTGATTAAATTAAAGTCGCGCTCTAAATTATCAAATTTTAAGTATGTTAAATAAAATTCTTCTATCAAGAACAAAATCGAATGTATAAACTTCTATGTGATATAAAAATAAAAAGAAATGTAAAACATCAAATATTAAATAAAATGAATTCATAAATTATACAAAATATAAATGAATATTATACTTGAATACATACTAATAAATTTTATAGTAAATTTATAAATTCAATCAATATGAATTAAACCAAATCACTAAAAATTTATATCAGGATATCAACAAAATTATGTAATCCAAATGAAGTATTACATAGCAAAACAATAAGGCTATTGGGTCGGAACTAGTTCTAAGACTAAGTTTTTGACAAAGATTGTTAATTGATTATGCACCATAGCCGTGATCGCAGTGCTGTTTTTCAATACGCTTTTGTTTCCTTTTTCCCTTACTTTTTTGGAATTAACAATAACCTACCTTATATATAGATCTTGCATTTATAAAAACAACATATAGATAGTACATTCTGATTACAATAATGTTATTAAACCTCGTTGTATCGGAATTTAAAAATCTACTTGTAGTAGGTTCGGACTTCCAGTGATTTATCCAGGTATGCAGTATTAATAATCGTAGTATCCTTATTCCGAATTTCCGGTTTTCATCATACTCGCCCTCATTGAGGCATCAAAACTCAAACATATTACATTTTTTGCAAAAATGCAAGCTCAAAAAATTAAATTTCAAGCACAATAAATTCATATTATATTTTTAAGAATTCATAAAAATAAAAAATATTAATTTTTTTTCTTTCTTGCTTTAATTTAAATCAATGCCTTTAGAATTTTAGAATATATTATATAATTGAAGTATGCAAAATTTGTCAGGATGTAACTATATCTACTGGTATTCAAATATTTAAAAACTTGTAATGGAAAAGTAAAAGAGAATAACAAGATTGATCTAAATTGATTTTAAAATAATACGTTTTACAAATTAAAATTCTCATTATTTTGTATATGTTTAACTTGAAAAAAATAATTTTGCAACTATATTTTTCAAAAGTTAGTAGTCAAGAATTTAAAAATGATGTAAAATGTACAAATTTTGATAGTTCAACAAAAATCAATTATTTTGAGTTAAAAATAAAATATATTTTAAACAATTAAAAAAGAAATATTTGATATTTAATAAAAAATTCAGATGTACAATACTTCTTCAATGAATTATATAAGCATTCCCCTTTCATAAAATTATTATCTGAAATCAAGTTTCATATTATACATAATAAAATATGTATACAATTAAATAATTTCTTTTAACATATTTATAATATTGACATTGTTTAAATTAATGGAATTATCATAAAAGCGTTTATTTTTTCTAAACATAGTTTAATATTGTCTTATTATTATAACTCAATTATAAGCATAAATTATTTGCACACGATAATTGTATCTAAATTGCAAACCATATTTAATGTTACCAAAAGTAAGTAAATCTGTGTTTCCAACAAAGAGAAAAAATAGAGAAATAAAAAATTCATGAAATATAAATAATCAAATAAGAGCCTACATTTCTGTGTAATTATTACAATATAGAATACAATATAGATATTGAAGGAGTTAAGAGGCTTGTGTTTTTTTAACTTCCTTCAAATTATTTATCGTAAGATGCTGATTTATTCATACATTATAATTAATCACATAATTCATTGATTTATAAAATCAATTTTAGTAATACATCTTAATAATATAAGAAATAAAATAAACGCTTGTTTAAAAATGTGTTTTTTATTCAGAACAAAAGAATAAACATACAAATAATTTTATAAATTTAGTAAATTCATTATAAATTTTTTAATAAAGTATTAATAATTATAGAAACTTCGTAGTAAACATTCTATGTGTTAATTCTTATTTAATATTTTTACTAACTTAAAAATACAAAATTTTAATTATCAATGTTATTGATAAAGATAAGCATCGTTTATATTAAATTATTTCCATACAATTTTCTATAATTTTGAGAATTACATTATTTTATGTATTATTGAGAAATAACATAATAAAAATATATTTATGTATAAAGATATATTTACAAATACACCCACACATATTAATTGTTGAAAAGTTTTATTAAATTTGGAAACTTAAAAATAAATATTTTTTAACTTTGTAAATACATACATATTGTTTACATTATTTATGATTACATACTTAATTAGGAATTTTAATATTTAATCACAAAACTTCTCAACATTTCATTACAACGTTTCATCCATTTATTTTCCATACTATAAATGACTAGACTAATGCATTTGCATTAAGATAGTATTATCTACATTTTACATGACAAAATCATGATGTATTATAAAATCAATAAAAATCATAAATAACAAATATTCTGTTTAAAATTTTTATGAATTAATAATAATATTTAGCTATTAGTTATTATTATTTTATTTTATTGATCTAATGATTATTCCATTTAAAATAACAATTCTTTTACAAAATACTTAATTTTGTGAACTATAGAAATAAAAGTAAATATACTGCATATTGGTAACACATTCACATTTTTTTAATACAAAGAATAGATTTTAGAAACTTATTAAATAATGTATTACAAAATGTATTACAAGTTTAATAATTGGTAATTACAGTTTAGTCTAAAACCACCACCTAATCCTTGTTCTTTTCTTAGGTGTGCTAGTTTTAATGAATACCAAACCTGTAACAATATTTTTTAGTATTTTTAATATTAAGGCAATTTAAATAAAGTTATTATATATATGTTGATAGAAAATACCAAATAAATAATTAAAAGAAAATAAATCTTAAAATCAGTATTTTATAACAAAATACATTGAAATTATAAACATAATTTTTGTTTGTTGTGTACTTAAATAATTTTTAAATATTAACTAAATTCTTTTCAGAAAATTAACGTTTCATTTGAGAAACATGTAAAGCGTTTATTGTATTTAATCAATATAATATTATCTGGACATTATTTATAGTTTATAAGGAATTTAAAATTTATCTACCTGTACATTTTCTTCCGATAATCCTGTTTCAGCTGCTAGAAGTACGACATCCGCTTTATGAGGATTTTTTGGCCACTTATTGAACTGTTCCTGCAAAACAGTTTCTTGATTTGCGGTGACATGAATGATCCGGCATTCAGTTTTCGACAACTTTTGCGGTAACATTGAGTTTATCATCTGCCTACGAGTAATGAAAACTAAATTGTTATATGTACATTACATTTAATTTAACTTTGAAGTAGATTTAACCAATACTGTTAATTTCGTAAATAAACACGATTTAAAAAAATTTTTTTAAAGTCGATAATAAATCTTATTTATTAATATTTTTATTAAATAACTTTTTATTAGTTAGAGAAATTTGTCGAATGGTGTACTATCTGGGATCAGACTTAAAACCTCATTGTGACGTTGAATGGAGGTGTTGCTGGCAAGTGGAGGAGGCAAATGCAATTATTCAATTCTATACACAGTATTTTTTGGTCTTTCTTTATTAAATACAATAATATAATAATAATTAATGGTTATAGAAGTGTATGAATGGAGAGTATGAGTGACTTATGTATGAAGTTTCTTCAATTGTTTTACGTGCTGATGAGAGTGTGTGTACTCTCAATAGTGTGAGGCGTGATTCCTTCCTTTCATGAGAAGTGTCGCTGTGTAGCCAGCGCGTACTGAAGGGCCGATTGGGACGATGCTGCTTTAGTCGTCGGTGTGATCGAAGGAACGTGCGTAGCCACTTAGCGTTCTGCTTACGTGAGCGTGAGAGCTGCCACTGTTTAGCCGTTGCTGTGTATCTATGTTGAGATACGTTGATATGTGTTTGAGTTATACTTTCATTAAATTCACTCTTGATTTATGCTTGCACTAGCGCTTCTTGAATATAAGTTTAATGTATTTTGATCGTTGTAGCTATCACTATTGGTTATTAGATTGCTCGTTACTTGATGATTAAATACTTGTATAGCTACAATGAATGATAACTGTAGTTTGGATGCTTGATGAAGGAATAGAGAGCCCATCGTGATGACTGCGTAATTCTTACTAGCACACGGCCGCGCATCAAGCGCTGCTCAAATATTTTTGTAGAAGCTTGCGACGCCGGCAGCGCACCGGTGCCTGTTGCTATGCCAAACTATCGTATATTCGAGTTTTCAGCGTAGGAAATTGCCCGAATTCGCTACATTGTTTTTATAAACATAAATGTCCGGGAGCTTATACCTCTCCCACTTTTGAATTCCGCTTTCAACTGTTTCAATCCCGAACATGTACAATATACTATATCAATGTAAGATTATTATGTTATAATAATCTTTAATTTTATCATTTTTATTTATTTCGTATTATTATAATATATTTCTAAAACTTATAATTCAAATCTATTTAATATGTCAAAATTGTTTATATCGAACCTCTTAAATTTTCAATAATTGTTTTACAATATCAATTATTATTAGCCATTAAAATATATTCCCAGTATGATATAAAAAATTATCTAGAAGACATGGCCAATATAATATACGAAATTGATTTCTAACTATTGTTATGTAATATTATAGAATTCAACGTAGCAGTTCTCAAAATATTGTTAATGCTTCTTCAAAACATAATTCATGATTTTTTAAGTTTGTATTATGTAATATATGTATAGGTAATATAATGGATAATAATCCAATCATATATTAATTAAAGTATTCATATATCAAACTGTTTTGATTTTTTATTAAGTTTGAATTTTGTCCCTTTGACATACATTAAAATTCTTATATTTTATCTTAACATTTTAAATAAATAACTGTAGTTTTATTGCAGAAATCGTATTTTTAAACACAAAACACAATATATATGTAATAAATTATCATTGTATTGTCGGGTATAAGATAATATTTTAATTAAGTAGATAAAATTAATTACGAAATAAAATTATATAATAAAATTTTATTTTTAATTTATTCATAAATTTATTTAAAGTAGTGATTTAATAATTATATTTTATATTTTTCCAATTAAATTAAGTTATTACTGTTATTATTTAATGAATGAGTGCATGCTATTGCATATATATTAATTAACTAGTATAATATTAAATTAAACATAAAAACTATTTTCATATAAATATTAGTTAATTCGATAAACCGACATATTTATAAATAAATAAATTTATTTTAATCAGTTTTTTTTAATTTATTTTTCATTTCAAAATAAATTTAATTTAAATTGTCAATAAATCATTTTAATATTAAGCTACACACATTAGTGTTTATAATAAACACCATTATAAAATGTCCCAAAATAAATAATAGTCTCAATGATATTGGTTACTCTTAGTATTTAATATTAACTTGACATTGACCTAAACTTGAGAAATAAAATTGGTAATGTTTTACAAATATCATTCACCAGTGCGAAAACATGCACGTATCTTGTGACTAGTATCAAAATGTAAATCATGTGGACAGGAAGAGATTATATATGTAAATTTATGTGATTTTTTTACAATTAAATAATACAAGAAATTTTATTTTTAAATTAATTACAAAATTAATCTTTTATGTTAAATGCAAACTATACTTAAATAATAGTTCCTATTTCTTATAAATTTAGTTATAATTATAATTTATTTTAATTAATAAAAGGGACGAACAAATTTGAAATTGTGTAAAATCTGATAAATTGATTATAAATGAATTCATGTTAAACAACAAACAATAATTCTCAATATAAGAACTAACTTTCGGAAATAATTGAATTATTAATAATAATTTATCAATAATTATTATAATATACTATATATACTATAATAATTATTAATAATTTTTTTTCAATTTTTGACTTTGAAATATTGTAAAAAGTTTGTAAGTACTTACAATTTTTTTACTTATACTTCGAATTTTTAAGGTTAAACTAGAATTATTTTGATTATAAACTGTATTAACTAAAATACTAGTTTACCAATTTAAAAAATTACCAGACTAAATGCTTCTAAAGCATTGGATTTTAACTACTATACAAATGTAAATAAAAATTGAATAATAAAAATAAATGAAATATTTTTAAATATCTGACAAATAAATCCAAATATAAAGAAGAATCAAAATATTAGATTATAAACATAATATGTAAAAAATATATATATACATTAAACATTTTTTGCTTTTATAGATTTAAAGGCTGTATAATTTGTAATTTTTTAAAAGTCTACAATTAAAATTATTTATACGTTTTAAATCACTTTAAAATACACAAAAACTTTTTAAAAAATATATAATAAATAATTAAATTTAGAAAATATATAAAAATATGATAAAATTAAGAAAATACATAGAAAAATTATTAAATAAGGAAAATACAGAAAAAATGATTAAATTAATAAAATACATAAAATAATTTATTAAATAGTAATTTGATATTTTTATAAAATAGTTATAATTTTCCATAATTATAAAATAGTTTGAAACGTAATTTTAAAGAGAAATTTTAATAACAAATAAAATTAAATTAAATTAACAATTATTTTATTTAATCATTTGAATATACTTCAATGTTGTGATTATTATTTTACTATTGGTCTTATAATAAATAATTTTATATTTTGAATAAATTATATGAAATCTAATACTTTAAAGTAATACATTGTCTTTACATGCAATTATATTAAATATTAAACTGATATAATACAAGTAGTAAATGTAAGATATCAAATAAAAAAATCGATATAAGACTAATAATGTTGATTACATAAAAATTTGTCAATGAAAAATATTTGTATTATATAATATAAATTAATTTCTAAAGAGAGTAACATTTTCTATTTCATGTACTTAGAATGCAAAACACAATTTTTTAGAATTTAAATTATTTACTTAACAATTACATTTAATAAATAGAAATAATATTTAGTAAGTACGTACATAGTTGCCAATATTTTTCATAAGCTATACTGTTATTAAATTATATAAATATTTTAAATTTGTCATAAACTTCTATTTTGATAGATCTATTGAACATTTTAAATAATATATTTTTGAAAAAAATAATAGACATAAGTATTTTTAAGATAATATTACCAACTTATTCTACATTGTAGCAAAATTTAATATAAACTACTAAAATACATAATAAAAATAAAAAATGAGTTTTACAAGTATTAAAATGTATTCCATGTAATATTGCGATATACTATAAATAAATTTTTAAAAAATATATTTTATATAGACAAATATAACTTATACAATAAATTTTAACAAATATTAAATGTTAATCGATAAAAAGTTTATGTACATGTTTTTAACATAAGTTATTATAAGACTTAAAAGAAAAAAGAAAAAAAAATTTTATAATTATAAATATTTAAAAATTTTGCCCTTCGAATTATTAACTTAACACTTATTAACACTTTTTTTATTTTTCTACAACTTTGTCATGATGATAAAATGTTTAAATTTATTACTTAGTCATTATAATATAATTGTTGTCGATTTTGAATATAAGCTAAAATAAAATGAAGAGTTTTAAAGGAGACTTACATGAATCAAAATTAAAAATATCAGCTGAAATAAAGCAGACGCGACAGTGGCAACTTGTTGATTCTTCTCTTTTCTAAAGTTGACTGTTTTATAAAGTACAATTAATATTTAAAAAGTCGCTTTTCAATGATAAGTAATGACAGAACGAGGTTTTACAAATGAATGGTCTGAAGGAAATATAAAGTCACGCTAATGAAGCGCAAACTACGCAACACGAATCGTCTCTTCGAGACATAGATATATTGCCGGAAAAGTTTTGTTGAATGAAAGCCAAGTTTTATTGTAAACTTGATCTACAAAAACGCTCGAACGATTTATAGTAATTAACGAAATTTCATAAAGCGTAAATTTGGACTTCAGTGCATTTATTTATAAGGTTTCATTCAAATGTCCATTATAATTTGATCAAACTAAATTTTTAAATTCTTTCATAATCTATAAAAAAATTACACGATCTACAGTACTTACTACCAACTGCTACTTTCAAATAAATGGCAAAAAATTTATTCTCATTAATATAATCTATTTTCGTACCATCCTTCGAATATTACAAATACTGTGCCTTATGATTATTATTTCAATTAGATTTAAATATTATTACAACAAATTATTATAAGTGTGAATTATAATTCCAATTAATTGTTCATCGATCTTTTAAACAATTGTATATACAATGAAAACATAATATTTCTATTGAAGTAATAAATTGAAATTTCAAATATTGAATTAATTCTCATAAAGTAATAATGCAATTATTTAAAATCATTTTTAATTTAATAAATATACTTTGATCCATAGTGGATATAGTTTGATAAGTAAATCAATTTGTTAATACGTAAAAATCAAATACATAACTTTCTAAATATGATTCTATTTTATAAAACTGATAAATAAAATTTTTGTCCGCTATCATTGAAGGTTATATGTTTAATTTCTCGAAAAATATAGACTTCTTTACAGACTTTGTATATATTAATGATAATCCATATCTATGATGTTCAATGAACTTGATGATATTCTCAATTTTTTGCACGTAACAGAATTTTCACGATCATTTATTTATCATGACGTAATGATTATTCATAATAATTTTTTTATAATAAAGAAAAGTAAATTTTTCTATTATTTTAATTTATAAAAAAAATATTTAATTGTGAATATTTTTCAATGCATTGAAAATTAAAATCTATTTAAATGCATTAATATAAAGTAATTCTAAAATAATTAAATTATTATTATTTTTTTATATAGATTTATGTAAATTAATGAAACATAAATCTAAAATTATTAATTACTGTTACGGATTGAACAGTTGAAAGCGGAATACAAAAGTGGGAGAGGTATAAGCGCGCGAACCATTGTTTATAAACACTAGCTAACGAACTCGAATAATATTGCTACACCGAAAACCCGAATATAGGACTAGAATTTCGAAGAATTATAACAATGAAACTCACAAAAACTATGCTTATTGACGTCACAACAAATACCGGCATAGTAACAGACACTCGATCTCTACCGGCGCCTAAAAATTACTACGAGAAACTTAAGGACTGCGCGTGCCACGCGCCAGTCAGTCTTTGACTTACCTTAGCGTAATAATCATTACGCAATAACACAGCAGCTCACTATTCAGTCTTCAAGCTTCTTTCTACAGTCATCACTCACTGTAGATACACACGTACATAATTGCTCAACCAGCCAGCAATTCGACTATAAAATAGTGATGCACACTTCAGAATCCGCTAATCAAACTTAACGAATAACGCGATAGTGCTAACTTAATCAAGAGTGAAATTATCGAATCATACTACATATATTAGCGGATTACACCGACCCTAAGATAGCAGCAGTGGTCCCCCTTTAGAAAGCTTCCGTGCAACAGCAGCAGCTCTTACGCACCGACAAAAAGGCAGGATCAACCCAGTCTCACTTAGGCAGCAGCGGTACAACAGCAGCGGCTCATATGCATACTACTACAGCGGCACTTCTCGGAAGGGAAATAATCACCTGTCACATCACGGAAAGTACATACACTCTCCTCAGCACGTAACTCTATTGAAGAAACTTCCTCTAATTATTCGCTCACACCTTCATTCTCACATTTTATGATTATTACCTGTATGGAATCAGACTAACAGCTTCCCTATGATGGTGTGTGGGAGGCTTGCTGGCAAGTGGAATGGACAATGCAATAATTCAATACTGCCTTTGTATGAATTGGTTTTCCCTTTATTGAAAATAATAATATAATAAATAATCAGTGGTCCATTGAGGTGAGAGTTTCTTCAGGTAATATAAGTGATGATAATCTTATAAGTGTATTCTTGAGTGTGGCGCGAGATTCTCCTACGCGTAGTTAGGACTCGTAGTGGTAGTGGGAGGTGCGCTGATAAAGGATGATGATGCGGTGAAGAGTTTCGCGGTGTGAAAGGTGAGTATTGACGCCGCCGTTGCCGCTACCGATAAGCTGGAGAGGCCTGGGTGGTGGCGTTGGTGTGTGACGTCACTGATGAATGGCAATGATGCCGTGGTTTAGGTATTGCTGCTTACTTAGTTCATGGAGCCATGTGTTAGTGATTCGTAAGAACGTGTGTAATAGCGTAGCTTACGTGTGTGGAGATAGATCGTTGTGTATTGGAGGTGATCTTTATGTAAGTAGTGTTTGACTTGTAGGACAGCGATTTGATCTTGATGATTGCTTGATTGAACTAGTAAGAGGTCGAGAGCATCATGCGCAGCTTCTTAAATTTTCTCGTACAAACTAGCTGCGCCGATAGTGCATCGGTGGCCGTTGCTATGCCGATATTTGTCGTGACGTTAACAGGGCATAGACTCGTAGAGTTCATTTTTTATTACTTTTAGAATTATAGTAGTATATTCGAGTTTTCTGTTATAAGCATTCTTTGAATTCGTTAGTCAGTTTTTACAAAACAAATGCTCGCGCGCTCATACCTCTCCCACTTTTTATTCTGCTTAAAAACTCCTGCAATCCGTAACATTACCTATTTATTACATTATTATATTTAATAAAGGAAAGAAACACTGCATGTAGTATTGAATAATGGCATTGTCCCGTCCAATTGCCAGCAACAACTCCACCCAACATCTAAGGAGGTTTTTACTCTGATCCCAGACAATTACCTAGCGGAAAATACATTATAATATACATGATAAATATACAAAAATTAAAATGAATTATAAACATGTGTATGAATAGAGAAAATATGATTATTGCATTATAATTAAAAAATGATTGATATAATACCTAATTTTTTACTATACTACATTCTTTATTGGAATAAAAATGTTCACATGATATTAAAAAATTATTTAACTCATCTCAAAAATACATAATAGTTGAAAGCAAAAATCTAGAAATATTGAAAAAAATGCCAAAGATGAATATTACGTTTTTAAACCGATAAAAATTAATCTATAAAAATCTAAAATCTAAAAAAATATATATGTAGTGTTATTAATGAATATGTAGTAATCGATATATTTTTAGTTTGTTTATAGATTGGAAATATATATAATAAATGTTTTATTTAATATTTTCCCATTTATTAACAAATTGTCACAACATTTTTTAAGTGAAATACCTATTATTGTACTGTACAAAATGCAACTCGTCGTTCCGACTTGTTTTATCAAGGCCGGTTGGACGGTTACAATTTGATGCCGTTGACAACTCAGAGACCACGAGTGTTGTGTGGTAGCGATGACAGGTCACAAGTGGAAGGGATATTATAATAATACAATAAAGATATG
>NW_011948421.1:8575946-8646730 GCF_000503995.2 Ceratosolen solmsi marchali
GTCTATGCAGCTTGATTGTTGAATACGAATGTTGAATGGCGCGAAGTTTCGTTCGTCGACACTAGCGCCTTTTGAACGAGCACGTGTGTGGTTGAGGTTATGAATGCAGCCTTATAATTGAAAGATATCGCAAAGTGGCGCGAAACTGGATTTGTCGACACTTGCGCTGTGTGTTGCTTACTTCCGTAAGCTTTCGAACTTGGTCTAAGGTGAGGGTTACTAAAATGAGACGCCCCTGGCGAGCGAAAAAACTGGACGACGCGTACTGGAATTTATTCCGCACTGTCGTATTAAGAGTAGCTTCCTCGTCCTTAGTGCTTGTCGATGTAATACTCTGAATCTCAATATATATGTAATTATTATAGTAGATACTACTTACAAAGACTAATCGTTGACTCGTCTTCGGACTCTGATAGGCGGATTGTCGTAGCTCCCTTGGAACAAGTAACTACGGTTTCTTGAATTGTGTTAGTGGACATACGGGTTCATGTCGTAGTTTTTCCGGGGCAGTAACTACTGTTCCAGTAACAGTGTTAATGGACAATCCGAAGAAGTGTAAGTCGTTCCCGAAATAACGCTAAATTGACTTTCACTAAACTTAACTGAGTATGAAATGTCTCAAGGGCTTAATATATTGAGAGAGTATTACTAAAAGAGAGATATAAAAAAAGAGAGACACTTCAAAAAAGAGTAATATCACGAAAATACTACTAAAGAAAAAACTATCAAGAGTAAATATCAAGCCCGTTAAATATCAGGAGTGATAAGTATTAAGAGAGTTAAGTATCAAGAGTAAATAAGTATTGAAAATTGCGCCCCTTAAATACATTTGCTGACCATGAATTTGACGTGAACCCCTTCCCTTATTTTCTGTCCAGTCAGAGACTTCTCCCTTATAGTGCGAGGTCAGCGCCTCTTTTGGCTTCGGAGTTAATTAAGGGCCTAGTCGTCTCTGGGTCTTCATGATGAGCAGATCTCTCGTTGCTGCTCCAGCATGCGACAGCATGTAGACAGCGGAAAGGGGGGGCATCGCTGACACATCTGGTGACAGCATTACAACTTGTAGACAGCGGGAATGGGAAGGAAGGCCCGCTTGCAGTAATGCTTGATGTAGTTACCGAGCGGAACGAAAATGCAGATGTCAAAACTATAGGTTTTCTTGTGTTTATGGTATTGTTTTTCCAGATGTTTTATGACACTAGTGGTCAGAGACTTCTCCCTTATAGTGCGAGGTCAGCGCCTCTTTTGGCTTCGGAGTTAATTAAGGGCCTAGTCGTCTCTGGGTCTTCATGATGAGCAGATCTCTCGTTGCTGCTCCAGCATGCGACAGCATGTAGACAGCGGAAAGGGGGGGCATCGCTGACACATCTGGTGACAGCATTACAACTTGTAGACAGCGGGAATGGGAAGGAAGGCCCGCTTGCAGTAATGCTTGATGTAGTTACCGAGCGGAACGAAAATGCAGATGTCAAAACTATAGGTTTTCTTGTGTTTATGGTATTGTTTTTCCAGATGTTTTATGACACTAGTGCTTGATAATTTTGAGCAAGCGAAGTTTTGAAATCCAAATACAAATTTCACGATATTACTTGCCAGCTGTTTTATTGCACTGACCAAAAAGGGAAAAATGTTCTCGCATTCTCGAACATGCATTTTAATTAAAAAATACAGAATTTTAATTAATCCTGGACTATTCCCAAAATTGTTTGTCTTAATTCGATACTGCCTTGTGAGTGTAGAGTCTTTCCCGTTATTGAATATTCTAAATATAATAATAGTTAATGATTTATGGATGTCGAAATGAATGTATAATGCGTTACTTATGCATAACAAAGAGGAATTCGCGCCAGTCAAATAATGGGACAATTACCTCTCTCGAGAGTAACGCCATCGCGACCATTTACCCACACTGGAGTGGATTACGCTGGTTCCATTACCATAAGAACATGAAAGGGTCGAGGAGCCAAAACCTATAAGGCTTGGATTTGTGTATTTATGTGCCTCGCGACATCAGCAGTGAATATTGAAGTAGTAGGTGATTATTCAGCAAAAGGATTCGTTGCAGCATACCGTAGATTTTCAAGTCGCAAAGGTATCCCACAAGTTATGCATTCAGACTGCGGAACGTTCATCAGAGCTGACAAGGAATTAAGAAAACTCTTCATTCAACGCACGAAGAAACACAACCACATTACAACCACACTCATGGAAGACCATGCACGGTGGGAATTTAATCCACCCGCAGCTCCGCACATGGGAGGAAAATAAGAAGCCGCAGTAAAGTCCATCAATTTCCATCTCAATCAAACAACAAGAGACGCATCATTCACCATTGAAGAAATCACTACGCTATTAACCCAGATAGAGGCCATCCTGAATTCACGCCCAATACAACCACTGACTGACAACCCTGACGACTACTCAGCTCTCATTCCAGGCCACTTTCTAATAGGAGAACCCCTCAAAACCCTACCAGACCCATCAGCAAACGATTCAAACGTATCGACGATATCAAAGTGGCAATTCATACAACAACAAGTCCAACAGTTCTGGACGCAATGGACTAAATATTATCTGCAGCAATACCTCTCAACCTCCAAGTGGCATCACCCAAGCAATACGATCAAAATTGGATCGCTAGTCCTCATCACAGACCAACGACAACCACCATGCAAGTGGCCTCTCGCCAGAGTCCTAGAGCTGCACCCTTGAAAAGATGGACTGACCAGAGTGGTATCACTAAAAACCGCCTCTTCGACAATCACAAGACCAATTAACATCATTACAGTACTGCCAGTTCCCACCGAAGACACGAATCATAATCATCAATGAATTGATGATGGCGGGCGGAATGTTAAGGATTACAGCAGTTTTCAGCGGTATACAAAGTGGGAGAGGTAAAGACACTTGTGCGTAGTTAGAAACATTTACGCGCCGAGTCATAAACACAATTCTGAGAAATCTGGAAACCTCGCTACGCAAATATTCTAATATTACATTATAATTCCGACTAACAAGGCCGACGAACTGCCCAAGGCTAGACTATAGTGACGTCACTCTAACAATCGGCATAGCAAGAGTGATCAGGTAATCACCGGATCCGCAAGCTTGTCCTAGGATATTTAAGGAGCCGCGCTTGACGCTTTCGCCCTCTTACTAGTTCAATCAAGCATTCATCAAGACAGGATCGTCATTCTACAGATCGGCTCCAGCCCGCATACCGTACAAATCGACTCCACCCCGGACATAAGCTACGCTCTTACGTCTTATTACTACTACAGAGATCGACTCCATCCCGGAAGTAAGTTGCGCTCTTACGTCTTACTAATACTACAGGTATCGGTTTCAGCCGGCACGTAAATTACGTCATCACACGTTCTTACGTCTTACTAATACACGGCTCCTGTCGACTATGTAAGCTGCAACACACTACGAACATACACCGATACGATACGAGTGAATCTCCCACTCCGTCAAGCAGTGACGTCATACGGACATCCTTCCACCACCAGATCACTACAGCGCTTACCCTACGCCAGCGGCTAAGGCGGCCCAACTCGCTGCCCCTACAAGTACGAGTCTCCCACTACTACTATAAAACTAGCAAGGAGAAGGAGAATCAATCTCCAGGCTATCACGAACACTTACAGAATTATCGTCACTAATATTAATTGAAGAAACTTTCATCCATTCATTGTATTATAAATTCATTTCGACATCCATAGATCATTGACTATTATTATATTTAGTATATTCAATAAAGGGAAAGACTCTACACTCACAAGGCAGTATCGAATTATTGCATTGCTCCTTCCACTTGCTAGCAAGCCTCCATTCACCATCACAGGGAGTCTTTTAGTCTGCTCCCAAACAATTTTGGTGGGCATCCTGGAGTAATAATTTTTTAAGTGAAATACCTATTATTGCACTTCAATTAAAAAATACAGCATCTTAGCCCTAATTTCTATGATAGAAACCTTCTTTTTCACAGTTCTTCAATATTAATATTTATTCGGTAGAATTTGTTAGTTTGTTAAATATGCTTTATTAGACATATTCAATGTAAATTTCATTCATGCAACCAGTTCTATGAGATCAAAAATAAATAGGTAATGATCAAATACCTAATGCTTTATTGTTTTTCCATTGTTGAGATAGTCAATTAATATTCTATTACTTAAATAGCATTTCAAATACTTAAGTTGCTATATTACTACGGTAATAATAAAGCATTTGTATTTTATTTGGAAATTTATTTGTATTTATTTCAATACGATAAGTATACCAGTAGTAACGAATATGGAGTATGTTCGAGATTGAAGTACTTTCCAAGAAAATTAATTCTACGAAATTTGTAATCGTTCGAGCTCGCGAAATCGTAAACATTGACTCTGAAATTTCTCGATCATTTTATGATCGAGAGACAAGCAATCAAACCTTTGCTTGCGAATGTCCTGTAAAGTTTATCTAGTTTTCGCATAGCAACGTCGTATTGAATTCTACAAAATTTGTAGAGCCTTGTTTTCCTGGAGTTCTCAAAAGTTCTAAAGCTTTAGTCTCTGACGTCATGCAAGACTTTCGGCATAACAACACCTATGCATTATTGCCAGCTAAGTAATCTGCCGTGTGCATATTTAAAGGAAGCACGCAAGAAGCCTAACTCTCTTAGTGAAACTCTCGCAGTGAAAACGCCATGGCACGGATCACGGTCTGTCTTTGCAGGACCGCCACGGAACGAAAAAGCAATTAAAAAAGATTTAACAGGCTTGTCGGCGCTCATTGTAATAACATCATTCAGCCAAACTTCACAGCTATAAGCTAGTTACAATTTTCAATTCTCAGGTGTGCTATAATTGAAAGCAATCAAGAGTATTGACTGTGTTACAAGATGCTTGGATCATTTTTTCTTGAGTCAACTAAGAGGGGACGCGCTGAACTACAAGGGGCCACCACACTCACGTCACTGTTCTCTGGATGAGGCGCTGCGCCTTCTGCAAAACTACTGTCTTCAGATCCTGTTCTCCGGATGAGACGCTGTGCCTTCTGCAAGACTACTGTCTTCGGATCCTGTTATCCGGATGAGGCGCTGCGTCTTGAATCATTACATTGGCCATTAAGAGGAGATTCGTACTTAAAGTACCATTCATGGCACTGTACAAGAAGTGTCAAGGATTTACGCCTTTGCACTTCTCAGTGTAGTAATTTCCACCAAGCGCACTATACCAAGAGGACCTCAAGATTTACAGCCTCGAATCTCGACTTGCACTGCACGCTATTTTCATATCAAAAACCACTGAGGAGCGGTAATGTCTGAACGATTTTCACCATCAACGTAGAATCATAATTGTGTGTTTGTCATTTAAAACTCAATAAATAGCACAAAAAATTTTAATAAAAATATAATTTACTTTATCGGGAAGATTAGTCTTGTAAGTACTTGTAAATTTAAGAATTGTGATTTTCCAGACTGAGATGCAAATAGTTTCAAGGTTGATATTATTACATCCTTTTTAAGGGTCCAACTCTATAATTTCTATAAAAAAAACTGGGTACAGAATGAACAAGGTGCGAAAATACATTTTCAACGCTTGGATCTAGTATTCAAATTTTATCACAACTCATCATTAAACAATCTAAACATTATCTTGTATTACACTAGACAATGAATAGTCGTATTAGCCATTCAAAATCATAAATACACTACTGTAATGATTTTAAATATTCCAAAAGATTATGTTATTAAGATAATAATGTAAATTTTTTAAATCATCCTTAAAAACATAAATTTACTTTGTCCAGATAAGTATGGATTTTTATTGAAAAAAACTGTTTTTTATAAATATCATACATCCTAGAAACATGTTAAATCGGTATTCTAAAAATTTTAAACCGTGGCAGAATTTAAAACTATCACAACTGTGTATCACGAAACTAAATTATTTGTATCAATTTAAATTAATTAATAATTTTACCGGTATTACTTAACATGTCACGTATTTACTCAAATTCTTAAACTAATTATCGTACTGTATAAAGAGTAATAGATATAGATACTATATAATAATGCTAACACGCCAATTTTGTTTGTGCGCTATAGCAGGTAATTGACAATAGTGTGTCTGATAATTTATTCTACCTAAAAAAAATTGAAAAGAAGTATTACCATTTCTTTAATTTTGACTAATACTATTATTGGATTGGAGAACCTAACATTAAAAATTCAATTCTACAAATTTGTAATGGTTATAGCGCACTGTTACGGATTGCAGCAATTTTACACGGTAAACAAAGTGGAAGAGGTAAAGACACCTGTGGTTATGTCGAAACATTGCGCGCCGAGTCATAAACACGATTCTACGAAATCGGGAAACTTCACTACTCAAATAGTCGAAATTACATTACAATTCCGACTAACAAGGGCCGACGAACTATCCAAGGGTAAATTGTAGTGACGTCACTCTGACAATCAGCATGACAAGAGTGATCCAGAATTCACCGGAATCGCAAGCCTGTACTAGGATATTTAAGGAGACGGACTTGACGCTCTCGCTCTCTTACTAATTCAATCAAGCATTCATCAAAATCGGATCGCCGTCCCACAGATCAAACCCAGCTCAGCGTAAGCCAAGCTCACGGCTTACCACCACACGTAAGCTACGCTATTACACACGTTCTTACGGACCACTAATACACAGCTCCTATCAACCAAGTAAGTAGCAATACTAATAAGTGGTATACGGTACGAGAAATACTCCCACACGTCAAGCAGTGACGTGACACGGATATCCTCCCTCCACTAGACCGCTACAGCATGCATCTCGCTAGCGGCAACGGCATCATCACTGCCCCGCATCAGTGACGTCACACAGGCGCCCCCCACTCAGGCCGCTACAGCTCTTTTCGGCAGCGACAAAGGCGGTACCATCGCTGCCCCTTATCAGCGTGAATATCCCACTACCACTGCGAGTTCATAACTACGAGTAGGAGAATCAAGCACCAAGCTACCAAGAATACACTTACAGGATTTTGTCGCTCATATTAATTGAAGAAACTCTCCTTTATTCATCGTATCATACATTCAATTCGATATCAATAGACCACTGACGATTAATTATATTTATAATATTCAATAAAGGGAAAAATACTACATTCAAAGGCAGTGTTGAATTATTGCATTGTCCCTTCCACTTACCAGCAAGCCTATACCCACCATCACCGGGAGGCTTTTAGTCTGATCCCAGACACGCACAATATCGTAAACGTTGACTACGAAAATTCTCGATAAATTTAAAGCCTTAGCTTGAGAACGTCCTGCAATGTTTACCCATTATCCGCATAGCAACTACGGTACAAGTCTCCTACCGGTAAAAGCTTGCCTTCCAACAACTCGAAAGAAAATTCTGGAAGTCAAATTTGTAACGTCACGCGGGAAACTTCGGTATACTAACAGGAAGTCATTATTGCCAAAATAACAACGCACTCGCATATATTAGGGGCAGCGCGCGTCGAATTCAAGCTGTCTTGTTGAATGAGTCTAGAAAAAATTGTGCGAGTCATATCAGGTGAAGTTCTACGCTTTCTACACGCCTCCGTCAAAAGAGATCTCTGCAAGGTATACTGCTAATAAATAATTACCATTTATTGCCATTGGGCGCAAAATTATTCTCGGTAGGTCTTCAGCGATACTGATTCTCATTTATACCGCTATCGGGCGCCGCCATTTGCCATACACCTTCAGCAAGGATAATTACAATTTTATTGCTACAAGGGCTGCAACTGATCGCGGTACGCCTCCAACGAGACTGGTTTTCAGTCATATCGCAACGGGGTACCGCCATTGCTATGCGTACCCAGTGAGATTAATTCTAATCTCTTCCGCTACGGGGCGCCGCAAGCTGCCACGCGCGTCCAGCGAGCGTAATTTCCGTCATACTGCTACGAGGCGCTACAATACGCTTTCAGCTATACTAGGCTTCACTTGAAGACCCGGTCGAAGCTCTGCATTTCTTCTCTGTCAAGATTTTCTGTCAATTGTTCAGCTGTCAAGACCACTGGACGATCTTAACAAAACTCACTACAACCGATGAATCGTTTGTATAATTGTAATTGAACCTAAAATAAATGTCACGAAAACCAATTGTGCTTATAGTGAATCGATGCATTAACATCTCACTCTCCCCACTTTTCCACCAGTAAAACGGTGGCATGGTCTAATCCAATCACCTTGGTCTCTCAAACGCCGGGTGAGTGAAATTCCGAACAACTATGAACAATTAGTATTTCAATTTTATTAAAAATGTAACAAAATATAACCGAATACTGTAACTAAAGTGCAATAATTGATATACCAGTAGGTGTTGCGCGAAAACAAAAGTAATATGCATCAATTTATTTTATATTGCAAATAATTTGAAGGAATTGTATTTCTTAGTATCCAGCATGATCTGTTATTACTGGCGTGGTTACAAAATAAACGACAGCAATCTGCAAAGAAAAAACTTTATAGATTGACTGTACTAATATTAGGATAAAATTAATCAATAAATTTCTAAAGCATAAATCGATCAAAATAATTGATTTGAAAAAAATAAAGACTGCTGTACTTTATTGAATAGATTATCTAGCAAATTATATCGTTTGACTTCTCTGTAAAAAGTTATTCTAACATATTTTGCATTTAAATTAACTAAAATAAAATTTATTTTATTTAAACAGAACAATTATTCATTTTAATATTAAAAATATTTTCAAAATAAACAAATATTAATTGATTAATTAAATTGCTATATACAACATAAACCTATTTTTAAATAAGAATTCATAATGTGAAGTATAATATAAAAAGTTATATTAGACATTAAAATAATGCAAAACAATTCGTCATGAATATAAAATTAAATTAAAAAAATTGATTTATATAAAATCTTTTGTGTAAGAACATGTCTTTTCTAGAAAATAAAATCATTTTATAGCAAAATATATTATTTTTTTGTTATTTAAAATTGTATTTGAACTTAAGTTTATTTATTGAATTAAAAAAAATACATATATTAAACTTAACTTAATAGTTTGTATTAAACAAAATAATATAATTTTTTATAAAATGGTTTTCTTTTAAAGAAAAGATATTTCTTACAAAAAAGTTTTATTTTTCAATTTACTCAGCATTTTATAATTATCACTTATTATAACTCTTATAGCTTATCAACCACTTTTTGTTCATTTTAAAATAGTTAAAGCAAGGTAATAATACATATTATTATAGAAAAAAAGAAAAAAGCATAAATAAGTTATTTATTTAATTTATTAATTTCTTAAATGAAATTGAAGTTGATGAATACTTACTATGATTAGGAAAATTGTTTTTAAATATAAAAGATTAAAGGTAACCTTAGACATTTAATTTTAAAACTTACTGTATACTGTATTTTCATATAGATACAATTAGAAGTTGATATGTCCAATGGTTAAATAAATAATTTGAAAATTTTCTGTATTTTCTTTTAAAGCATCGAAAATCAAATATTTCAATATATATATTACTTTAATTTTTAACATTTATTACGAAACTTGGACATGGGTACATAGGCCTTCATTTTGAAAATGAAAATGAAATTTTTAAAAATCTAAAAATGGCAAATGTTAGGTAACTTTTTATATAATAAAATGACCATAATCTTAATTGTGCATTTGATTTAATAAGAGTTTAATTCATAAATACAATATAAATTAAATCCAAAAAAAGTTTAATTTCAATGCTTATAATTTCAAATTTTTCATTAAATATTATATAAAATTATTTATAATTGTTTTTATTTCATATTACTAACATATAAATTTTAAAAAATTTTTATTTATTGACAAATAAATGATATTAAAGTACGTGTAAAATTATACACGATTACATATATAGTACTGACAATTTTTCTATGCTTCTTATAACATATAAATTGGAATCTTTATCAATTTTTTCTTATATTTTATATAACAAGTTTAGTTTTTTAAAAATGTTAATCCAAAACTTTAAATCTTTTGAAACTCTTTTATTTTTTTATTTATCACAAAATAATGATAGTAATGATTCAAGATTTTATCATTATTTAATCACTTTCTCTTGTAGATTTATTATTTTTAAGGATGTTTTCAAATGATGTGCTCATCCTCTATTATTTTAGTTTAAAAAATTAATATCTTCATTATTATTACCTAGGAATAAAAATACATATACAATTTAATTTTTTAAAGATATTTAAAAAATAGAGTTAAATATTTTAATTTTTTTTTTAATTAAAAAAAAATTAAATCAATTGTTTACTTAAAAATTTTTGTGATCAATAAAAATTAATTTATATTATTTATATTACAATAAATACAAATAAAAAGGTTACAAATAAAATGGTATAACAGTAAAATTATGTTTTTACATAATTTTGTAGTTTCTACCTAATTAATATGTTAATTAATATGTTGGAAATTCAATTAGAATGTTAAAACATCTTAAGGTGAAAATATTTTTAACTTGAAAAATACAAAAGTGTAAAATATAATTAATAAATTAATATACAAGTTTTAGGTTCATTTACAATGATAAAAATATTTTATTTGATTTTATAACCAAATTAATTAGTCTTATTATTATAAATAAAAATATTAACACTTAAAATTTTATTAGCAAAAGTAGTTTAAATTATACTGATTAAAATTTAATAATATATAGAGTTCAGTTTATTAAGTGAAAATTCATTTTATTGCACTTCAATTTACAGAATTAATTAAATAATGGTGAATATATAATTAAAAAAACTTAAATTGCTTAAATATTCATTAGACATTAAATAAACTAATTATATAATTTATTTTTTTATAATAAAATAAATATAAATAATTACTTAATAGTAATGCTAATTATTTGATAAAAATATTTTGAATATGTGTAAAAAATAAAATTGACTTCAAATAGGTTTCCATATATAAATCACTAATTACAAAATAGAAAAGATTTAAAAATAGTGTCAACAATTAACTTAAAAATAAGGATCTGAATTTCATAAATTAAATTGTAATTGTATACCTGTAATAATGTTTTATATAAATTTTTTATTTAAAGAAAATTTTGGAATATTGCTTTTTAGTTAAAATTTATATTTATAGTATGCAACAAATCACATATACACAAATAATGTAAATGTAAAAAGAATAATTTTCACTTGTTCAATTTTATGTAAATTCAAACTTGTATTTTATGTCATATTTTTTATCATAACTATATCTTTAGTTTATTTGTATATAAATTAAACAAAAAGCGCAGGGAAAAATATAAAATTATACGATGCAAATATATCAAAAAATCAACAATAGAAATAATTAATGTTTAAATACCTTAATATTTGTAATTATTTGTTAAGCCGTCAATTTTGAAAATATCGTGGAAATTCTAAAACAAACGACAGTTTTATTTAAAAGATGTTCGTTACCGATAAACAGTCTAAACTTTAATAGAGATAGTGAACTAACCACATCATTGCTTAACTATCTTGTTCATCAAGTTAATCATCGTATGAATTTTCAGTGTTTTTCTGGTCGATTTTATACATAATGGCGTGACATAGGGGACATCTGTCTTGCATATAAAGCCATTTACGTAGACAGATTCCGTGGAAGAAATGATTGCATTTTGTGATTTTGGCAGATTCCATCTCTTGATAGCAAATGGCACAAACATCCGCGTGCTCACGCAGTTGTACCTTGTTTGCTTCCGGTAATGAGTTGATTTTGTTTATTGCATGGCGGCGCTTTATAAATACACTCCAGCCAGCTTTTGCTTCACACCATAAATTAAAGTAAGCATGAACACACATCATAAGGGCACGAATGGTACCACCAGCCTCAAAGACTAAAATCCAAAAGCCATTAAAGAAAAGAATAACACTAAATCCAAACTCGATTGTGTTTCCAAAGGATCTGTAGTAAAAATATAATCTACTAAATGTATAAATAAAGAAAAATTGTTTTATTGAATATTATTGAATGACTTTGTAACTTGCAACTCATTTCAATTATTAAACGTAAATACGTCTATTATGATTATAAATATTTTATATTTAAATGCTTACTTTTATCTACATAAATTTTATTTTATTAAATATTTCATAAATAAATTCTTTTAAATTAATTAATAAATAACGTTATAAATATGTAAAATTAAATTTAGGAGTATGAAAAAATTGAAATATTAACACTTTTTAATGAAAAATAAAATATTGAAAAACTTAAAAAATAAATAATATAATTTCAGCATTAAATAAAGTTATTTTATTTAGTCAAATTTTTCATTGATTTTTTATTTTACTATATTAACGATAATTTTCTGTAGCTGTTCAATGATTATTTTGGTTTATTTATAATGAAAGCAATCTATTAACTAGCATAAAAGAAATTTGTTGAAAATGTTTTTTAGAACAATTGTAAAAACAATTTATAAAACAACTTGTTTGCTACGGTATTGTGTTTGATGAAATGAGTTAATTTAAAATGAATATAATATTGTTAATAATGATTGTGTAAAAATGTGAAAAAAAAGTGAAAATGAAATGAATATAAAATTTAAAAAAATAATAATATGAAAATAATATTTAAAAAAAATAATAATTTATAATAAAAATAAAATTAACAAAAAATAATATGGAAATATTAAAAAAAAATTAATAATTTAAAATAAAAATAAAATAATAAAAATCAGTACTATTAATTAATATTAGTGTTTAATCATCGAATTTACAATTAATTAATCTTAAGAAATTACAACTTGAAAGCAAATCAAATATATTTCTTTAAAGTGTTTTCGTTTTTTAATTATAAAATACAGACAGAAAATAACTAAAATTTAATTTAGAACATAGATTGTAATCAGAAAAAGGCGTTTAAAAATGCTACATTTTTATAATTACAAACTGTTGTTTAGTAATTAACTGCATTAAAAAAAAAACTATTAAATTTAACTTTAAAAATTCATGAGTACATTTTAAAAAATTTATACCAAAATTTTTATCAGAAATTATAATGCAACGCAATAGAGTATTTTAAAAATAACGATTTAATAACCACGAAACAAGATTTTTCTAATATTAAAAGTACACTTTATATAAAACCTACATTTTTATTAAATTATTTTAAAATAAAACGAATTACATTAACTATGTAAATATCTGCTTTATTGATTTCGAATTTTTTTCAATGTAAAGTATTGTTAAAACAATGTTAATATAAACAATTTTATAAACCTAATTTTGATAGAAAAAAGTTATCCTCGTATATCAAGATTTTAATGATCAAACCTTTTTATTACATAAATTTTCTATTAAAAATATAAATACGCTTAGAAAGATGCATATAATGGCTCAAATAAACGAATATCAAAATTATTTTGTTGATAAACATACAGCAAATTGTTGGAATCAAAATTCATTAATAGCTAATGCAGTAACTGTCTATTTAATTATTTTTAAAATAAATTATTGATCAATAAGCGGAATCAATATGAATGTACAGATTTATACTAGCAACATAAAAATGTCTAAAAATACACTGATACTGAATAATTAGATCAAATTTTGTAAAATATAATATATAACTAATATCACTGTATAACATAATTATTAAATATAAAATCAGTTACAAAAATATCAAAAAGCTAATATATTAGGTCTAAGAAAAGCAAAGGCAGATTTTAGTAGAAGTAAACAATCTATCTAATCTGGATTAGATTCAATTTACAATAATATGTTTAAAAGTTATGGTTAATACTATTAACCATAAAATATAATGTCATTGTTATTAGCCATTTAATATAACAAATTATTTATATTACAGTATCGTAAAATTTTTGTTAAGCAATATAAAAAGTATGCAAGATTTAAGATTTAAGATTGCAGTTAAAAATCGAGTTCAATTAATTTAAAAAAAAAGTTTAACATTAATTAACAGTATTGTTTAATTATATTAATTATAAATTAATCTTTAAAAGAATCGGTTTTGCATACATAGATACTCATCCTTTTAAAAATTATATCATATCGACTCGATCATTGTTATTATATTTTCTTATTTTATTATATTCTTAACTTTAATATTAAAAATTTTATATAAATTGAGGTATTTCATATTTGAATAATAATAGTTTAATTAAAAATAATTAAAAAACAGTCTATCGTTTGTAAAGAACATGGTCCTTGAATTCTTAATATTATATTATGTTATGGTTAAAACAATTAAATATAACTGACATAGAACAACTGAATAATGAAATAACTTTTTTAAATCAAACAGCCAACTATTTTAAGATGATCACATTATTTATTGCGATTGATTTTGAATGAACGTTAATACTTTGTTATTAGTTTCAATTGATAGTCTATTATATAAAACATTAAAATTAATATTATTTTATGAAAATTTTTATTTTACATATATTTACCTTTATATATATTTACCTTTACGTTGGCGAAATATTTATATGATTAAGGAGCAGAAAAGTATACGTTTATAATGTCCCTTATATTCTGGTACTTTTACTGTTTAATAAAAATTTTAATACAATTTAAGCCTATACTAAAATATCGTTGGTTAAACATCAAATCTTTAAATAAATGAATTATATAATTTTTAAATTTTGCGATGTGATGCTGTCAAATGCAAAAAAAAACAAAATAAATTTATATTAATTTTATTTTTTGAGTTTGAAATTCCAAAAATAAATACATATTTATTTTTATTATTATTCGATATTAAGATATATATTTTTTGTGCGAATTAACTTTAGAAATAAAAATTGTAAGTTTTATGTATCAAGAATAAAAATAAAAAAATAATAGACCAGAAAAGATATGTAATAAATTGTAAGAACATAAATATATGTAGTGAAATAACTAAGTAATTAAAATTAACACACTTGAATGGAAATAATTATATAAATTGGAATAAATAATTATAAAACTATTAAAATTTTAAATTAAAAATCTAGTTATATCATGAAAACAGTAAAGCTATACATATAAATTTGAATAAAAGGTTTTTTAAAAAACTAATAAGGGATGATATATAGTGGATAGTATTAATTAATTGATTAAAGAAAGCCATAGTTATAATTATATAGTTAGAATTATAGTCGATAATTATAAGTAAATAAGAAACGCAATAATCTTTATTCAACTAGATATAAAAAGCAAGTATAGAAAAAATATATATATTAAATATATATATCTTTTCATTATACTTGCATTTAAATAACGAAAAGATAAACTATGGATAATGGAAAAAAGATAAATGGAATTTCTATAATAAATGAAATATATCGACTAATAATAGAAAGAAATAGTTTAAAAATTATTTTTACAATATGAACTACATAAAATTCAATTAAAATTTTTTTTTTATTTTATTAAACCATATATTACCATAATTATATTGTCGACAACTGTATTTTAGTATTCTGTAAATACTCCTGGATTAAATTCAATATTCTATGAATGAAATTTGCTTCATTGGCAGTAAATATTATTAAATAGCTAGTTAATTAATTAATAACAATTATTGTATATACTTTAAATAATACTTTAGAAATAATTAAACCAATAGAAATACATTAAACGATAGCAATAGTAAATTTTGATTATTTCATTTTTTATAAACAAAATAATGTTTTTATCTGCACAATGCAAATAACACTTTACTCTAAATATTTCTTACTTTGCATAAAAACCTTTAATTTTAAATAAAATTCGATATGTTGACAATTTAAAAATAAATAGTTTTCACGTTTTTTAAATAAAAAAATGTTTTTAATCTTGAAAAAATGATTGTTTAAAATTTTAAGTAATAATTTGGCTTTATTTAATACTTGAACTTAAGTTTATCAAATACAAGTACACATTGCTTTTGAAATGATTCACTTTTAAATATAATAAAAAATAAAATACTTTCCTAACTTACCTGATAATGTAAACCCAATCGTCCAGTTCATCCCAAAAGTTTTTACAGTAGGCATCATAAAGGAAAAGAGAATAAATCGCCAATGAAACTAGGACTTTAATCACAACTTCTATGCTGAAAACAGTTACAGCTAGAAGCCACGTACTAATTGTATAATGTGACCATAAAAACGTAAGCAACCAGACTGGGAAGACAATGAGGAAAACACATACAATTAATGCTCTTACGTGCTTGTGAAACGCAGGATTATGCGAAGCACTCAGTGACATTAAGCGAGGATTGACAATATTATGAATAAAATGCAAAACAGCAGTGAATAAGAGACATAAATTCCGGCACAATCTTAATAATCTAATTTCTTTATTAAGTGACGTTAAACCTGTCTGCAAAGCTAGTATATAGAATAACATTGCTGATACGGTTCCAATATTTTTTTCATCCTCGTTGTCAAGTAGCAAGATCCACTGAAAAAAACTACCTATGTAGTGGCATATGAATGAAATAATACTTGTCATGCCTAATACAGCTGTTAATGTCTCACAACCATTTATCATCAAAGTTTTTATTATAACATAGTAATTTAAATGTTCCTCATCATTATTACTGTTCATAATTTGGATCACTTGTTCTGTTACACGAAGAATCCAAAATGTTCGTAAGACAGAAGGCACCCGAAGACGCGTCCATTGCATTTCAGCAAATGCTGATAAACCGTAATTCGAAATAAAGATTTGCCCAAATTGATAACCGCTGTATACCGTTTTCCATATATTATGGCGATTGTAAAAAAGTTGGAAAGCACAAATACCCAAAGGTATGAAACGAAAAGATGATTCTGAAAATATAAAGCCCAATGTAACTATAAATTGAAGCATTGTATATTGCTGTCCAAAACGGATGTAACAAAATAATTGAGCAAGAACATATTGTAAACCACGATTTTGTATGATTACTAAGTCTGGCCAGTTTGACAATAACTTTGTAAATTGAAGTTTGAAGAGTTCATTTAATACAGTACTTCCATTTTCCTTAGAGTTCAGATACATTGTAATAGTATCAGTAATTCTTGTGTTTGACCAATAAGATACATATACAATTCCCACAGATATAAGATAAAGGTAAACAATTATAAGATGTTTTGTCCACAGCATAAAAGTACATATAGCAGCTATACAACCTGTTAAATATACAGAACAGTTATTGATACAAGCTTTATATATTAGTGATACGAATGTATATATTTAGGCTCTTTAAATATTTCTTGTAAATAAATAGTAATTAAATAATGAATTAAAATATGACACTGATTAAAAATTTATTTATGCATTAGAATTTTCTATAAAAAACTATAAAATATCGTAATTATATAAATTATTATAATTAAACAATTCTTAGATTTTTTACAAAATGTAAGTAACTAATTCATAATAATAATTTAATGTATGAAAGGAAAATATATAAAATTTTAATAAAAGCATTGATTACATTTTCAAATTGAATATATAATTTTTCCAGCATTATAGCACACAAATAATGTCTTTTATTTTCTAATATCCAATATTTAAAGCTGAATTATAGAAATATATCAGTAATTTAATAAATTAAAAAAAAAAATTTATTAAATTCTTTATATTTAAAAATATTGTATAATGATAAATAGGGGAAAACATTGATATATGTATAAAATATTCTTTAATCTTTTAATCTACAATAATATGATTATATATAATAGTCTAATCTAAGATTTTATTTCTTATAGATTAGGTTCGACGAATTTAATACATCTTAAATACATGTCTATATAAAATTATAGTTAACAAAAGTTAAACAAATATATGTAATCTGAACTACAAAATAATTAAAGGTTCTTGAAAACAAATAATAATTAAAGTTAAAAACTGCATCTAATAAGATATTTAATTTAGTAATCACATACTTTCTTATAAATATCAATATAAAAATTTTAAAAATACAATGATTGAAAATATTTTCTAATAAATAAGATAAAATATTTATTTTAGTCAAATATATAACTATAGGCAGAGTTGAAAATTAAAATATTAATGATTTATAATAAAAATGATAATTAAGAATTATATCTTTACATAAAAATTCAAATTCAAATGACATACTATCAATAATTCATATAATTTTCGTAGTCTAGCAAAATTTAATTATATTGATTTTTTTATTTTTTAAATACTTTTTATGGTCCTGTATAAAATAAATAAGAACTGTCTCTGAATATTAAAATATATGCTAAAATTTTTTATTACACTACAAGACTACAAAATGTTACACTAAAAAAAGAATGTACTAAATAAAACGATTGTTTTGATCTATGAAAATTACAAATTATGAATGATAATTGGCTTACATATTTAATTTAATTTATAAACATAATTTTTTGTTGTTTTTTATATTATTGTTTTTTTTTATTAATTAAATGTTCTAATTAAACATCATTTAAATTATTATAATTGAAGCATGCAAATAATTTTCACACTGTATTAATTGATAAAATTAGAAAATTTCATTATGCTTACAATTTAATTAACAAAAGCTAAATTCTATTAAAAGAAAATACTTGATACATTCTATAAGGTTTAACATTATCTTAAAATAATATTTTATTATATATATGAACATATGCAAACATATATATATATGTTGTGTGTGGATGTGTGTATGTAAAATATTTATTAATACACTATTTCTTGTTGATCACTGAAAATTTCAAATGGGCAGAAGCAAAATATTATGATTTGTATTCATATTTTTAAAATAAAAAGAATTTTAAGATAATCATCAAAATTAAAACTGGTTACTATATTTATTATCTATATAGTGAGGTTAAACCACAGTAAGAACTGTCTTACCCAAACAACAAGCTAAGAATTTCAATGCAGTCATCAGATAAGTTTGGTATAAATAAACCAAGTACGGTGATAATATACTCTGCATACCAGTCCAACTGTGAGCACTAAAGTCTAAATTTATAGTCATGGATACTATTGAATCTAGGGCACTATTGGTTTCAACCATTTTGAAACCTAACTCAGTATTATTATAGACTACAGATTCCTCTGCTAATCCAAAACCAATTCTGAGTAATTCATCAATGACAAAGATAGGTGGTACTCTCATTATTATGTTAGCAAAATTGAATATCTTTTCTCTTATCCACATCTCCATGATTTAATATCAAATATCTTCCACAAATTTTTAAAATCCAGTATTACCGGAGTATTCTGTTCAACTCAAGGAAATGTCATAGGCAGATACTAAAAAAATTTTAATTTAACTAGCAAATATATTTTATTATTAGTATTTTCTTCTAAATTTTAAAATACTAAAACATTTGGCAACTATATTAACTCATATATTAAATGAAAACTGTATACTGAAAGTTAATATAATGACTTCAAATTTATATTTTACAAAAAATTATATAGTGATTAAAAAATAAATTTATTAAAAAATGAAATTAGTAACATAAATTTTGGAACTGAAGCATGCATGAAACGTTATCTTATTACACACTTTTCATGTTAATGTATTATACGTTTCGTACAAACCAATTGTACACAAATGTCAAACAGTATAAGATTTTCGAAGTATTTAATTTTACACATGGTAGTCGTATATTAGTATATTATCATTTTTGGTAAAACATTGACAAAAAATAAAAAATGTATGACCACCTTTACCAGTTGCACAAAACAGAAAAACAGTTAAACGGGTGCCTAAATATGGTAAAAATATGAATTTATTAATTGACGAAGCGGTTGTATGTGACAACGAAATAAAGAATATATTGTAGAGAAATATCCTAGAGGTTATGATAGGCATTACAAATTTTTATTATACATATGTATACATATATATATATATATATATATATATATAATGTGATATATGAAGATACTTGATAGATATTAATAATGAAATGCATTAAATTTAATTAGATATAAGATTAATTATAATAACGAGAAAATAAAAGAACGAACAACGAATTGTAACGCTATACTTTTATTTTACTTCATGTGTGCAGCATAATATATACAGTTTTTCATTTAAGAAATAGTTATCGCAGTTCAATAAATATATTGTACACATGCACACCCTTTTCATATAAATAATCGTATGTAATTAATATATATTTTTCTGTTGATTTGTTAGATAATCGTTATAATATTATATATTTTCAACTTTTAATTATTAATATTCCATTAATCTCATAATATATTACTTTAATGATGAAAATATAAAAATTAAAATAAATGTAAAAATAAATTTTATAAATGTCACATAAAATATACTCCCATAAAAGGCAATAATTTATATTTTCTGTTTTCTTTTATCCAGTTTATGGTTAAAGTAAACTATTTTTATATTAAAGAATGAGAAAATGAAATAATTTTTAAGCCTTTTTATTTTAAACGAAGTTACATTCTATTAAAAATTTATAAAATGAAATATATCTTTAATTACTTTACAATTAAATACACAATTTAATCAATATTAAATATAATATAAAAGAATAAATAGTATTAGAAAATTAACTTTAGTAGCTTTTATTCTTAAATAAGAGTTTTTCTTTTGATACTTCTAATAAGAAAACACAGGTACCAAATTACAGTAAAATAAGAGAACATATTGTAGTGGTAAATATAATAACACCCATAAGTGAAAATATAGTATTTTGCTAACATGTCGATTTATATACACTTATATTTTTTCAAATTTGATGTACTAATTTATATAATATATACATTCTCAATTATACATGGACACATATTTCAAAGTAATAAAATTTATCTCATTGCAACCTATCTGCAAAAATAATATTTGATTTTTGCTATTAATTAGTTATTTATAGACTTTTCTTCCATAGAATACTAAAAATTGAAATCATAAAATAACTAAATTTAAGTAAACTGATGTATAATTATTTTGATACTGCAAAAAAAAAATAAAGACGATGGACTAGAAAGAAAATATACAAAAATAACAGCATTAATGATGAAAAAAAAATTAATAAAAAATAAAATAAGAAGATTGAAAAAAACAGAAGAAGAAATATTAGTAAATCATCAAGAAATAAAATGACAAATAAGGCTATAAAAAAAATTAAAACTACCTTGAAGAGCAAGAGGAAAAAGAAAAAGTAAAAAAGTATATAATTAAGCACAAATAATTAGTACTGGTGAAAGTAAAATACTTACTTTTTAATGCTAGAAAGGAGAAACCATATCAAAACATAGAAGAAGTAATTCAAGTAAATCTTAATAATAATCATAACTTATAAACAATTATAATGAACACAAAAGAATAAGAAAACAAGCCAGAATAAGCTTGGGATGAAAGAAGAGAGGAATAGAAAGGAACATCTAGTTCCAAAATAATTAAAATGGGATCAAGAATATTACGAACATGTCAGCATTAACAACTTATACCATAATACTTATAATCAATTATAAATATAATTACTAAGTATGCTTGAAACTAATTCTTACAAATTACATTTGATTTAATCATACGCTTTGACACTTCGGTATACTTAACTTTAGGAATGAAATTGACATTCATTTTTATTGCTTTATATCCATGATAATAGACTATTTACTATGGTGACAACTAAATCTTAATTATTATAATTTGCTTTTAATCAAAACATTTCAATAAATAATTTTGAAAAAACTTTGTCATTACAGTATCACATTGAACTTTCTTAGTGCTTTATACATAATTAAGGAAAGATAGAACATAATTTCTACATTTATATTGAATTATTTTCTATGTTTCATATATTGAGAAGCAATAATACATTTTTCAAATATAGTGCTGATGAATTACACTTTTTATAATGTCTATAATATTAATTTAAACTCATAAATTATTTAAAATTAATCAAAATCATCTCGATCATTTTTTACTAACAATGAAAATGTGAATTAGTATTATATTATTTAAACAATATAATAAAATATATTTCCAAATAGATTTTTTTATTTACTATACTTAAAATTATTAAGCAGCCTATGACTGGTACTATTAAATTCATTAATTATTATATTTGTAAAACTAAATAGTATGGATTGTATGTATATATATATATATATATGCGGGCGTGTGTGTGTGTAATAAATGATTTATTATTGTTATATATTAATATTGAATAATATTTTAATGATTTTATTTATATTTGATACATCCAATAAATATAAAGTGGATTATTACATAAGAATATGTAACATTTTTATTACTTTTCAAAATGTATTTAAAATTTAGTGCAACTAATAATATCGGATTTGAAATACAAAATATCATGAACAATCAAGAATTGTAGACCTCCATTGCATATATTCTCCGTTATATCCATTGTATGCATTCTTTTTTTATTAATGATGGTTTCTAAATTTAAATAGCGAAATGCCGTTTTTAACTTCTTATGACTTTGAAAATTATATATTTGCTATTTCACAGAATGAATGGTTTAGTATTAAGCGTATTAAAAAATAGTTTCTGTAAATTATTTATATAGTTTTTATCATTCAAAACGTCTTAAAAAGTGTAATTAAAAAATTCAAAAAATACAAATATCATATTTATGATTTTCTTAATATGAAATTTTAACTCATTATACACAGTTTTGAAAAGCAAATATAATTAAAATATAATAGTTCTATGAATTATATTTTTATTATATCTAAATATTGTTAATTATTAATATTATTAGTAATAAATTCAATATTTAAAAAGTATATAGAAATGGATAAATAAAACTAACAATACATATAATTGACTAGATACAATATTAAATCATGTTTTAAAAATCAAATGATTTTTTTTAATTAATAAAAATTTTAATTATTATAAATCTTTGAAATTTATATTATAAAAATATTAGCTAAATATTATTAAAAAAAACGAGTTTCAAAGTAAAAAATCCAATCATGACTATAATTAAATATATTTATAATTAATATTAATATTTTATATATCTTTCACAACTAATTTGAAAACTAAATAAAATTTTATTCATCATTTTTCATATTAAATGTTTTTATTATAAATATTGTAATTTACTATAGTTCTAAGAATTATGAAATGTTAAAAAATTTGTCTAATTCAAAGCATTTACCTATTAGTAGTATATAAAACAAAAAATAGAATATGAAAAACATATTGTATGTATGTGTATATCTTCACCTCGGTTGATGCAATGCACATACAATTAGTATTATTTTGTTTGACAATATAAAATTCAAAAAAATTTTTGAATATGTAATTTGAAAATACTCACCCAACTGCTTTTTTGATAGTGCCTTAATTTCCGTGATTTTCTAATAAAAAATATTCAATCGTTCTTTTGTCATCACAAAGAAACTCTTTCATCACTTAAATTTTGATATGTAGCTACAGACTAATTAAGCACTTCTGATTGCCTTAGGTAACAATATTATTTGTAAAAGTTGTAATTTTTTAAAGTCGAATTTGGAAAAAAGGAATAAGTGAAGATGTATCAAATTTATCAAGTTCTGTTTTAATAAATAAACACTATTAATAAATCATCTTAAATAATTTATTCCAATTATATTAAACATTAATGTTTAAATTTATTATTACTTTCAATAAAAAAAAGTTACAAAGAGCTATTTATTATTAATTTTAGTATAGCCGTGAATGTGTTTTACCGCATCATTTTTTTTATAATATTATCAATCCTATTTTATAATATTATCAATACTATCTGTTTCATAAGTTCCGTATATTTTTTAACAGTTTTATACTATACGAAGTTATGTAGTTGTACTTTGCTAAAAGATGAATTGCATGAATATATATGAACAAATATAATATAAAAAACATTTATTCTAATAGATATATTAATATATCACATTAAAATATTGCCTAAATTTCATATGAATTGTAAAAAGTATGGTCACACTTACAAATAAATATATATTTACAAAGTATAATACAATCTACATCATTTTGAAGAAATTCAAATAAAAATAAGACTTTTCATAGTCATTACATCACACACCCGAGAAAGTATAAATATAAATAATTACCATCATAAATACAAATCACTTAAATGAATTAATATTATAAATAACAGAATTGTTAGAGACAGTTTGGAAAAGAAGTAAATTTGGAATAAATAAAGTATTATTTTTTTTTATAAAAAAGGATTTTTTTAAATAATAGATTCTTACTCTTTTAACCCTTATTAAGTTTTCTAACATTTCATGATTATGCATTTATTTCATCTGTAATAAATATGGAACAACAACGTTGTTTTTCAGTTGTTATAAAATTATCAAGGAACAAGTAAAAAGAATAGTGAATGGTTATCATGTACGGTTTTTCTGAATCTATAACTATTATTTTATTAAAAAAATATCTTTTTGTGTTCATTTATTATTTTTAATATGAATGTTATTATGCTTGTTTACGGTGAGTGTTCATCTTTTTTTATAAAAATTTATACTTCGTTTTGATATGTATAAGAAACATATTGCATGTATTAACTTCGTGGCCCAAAAATTATAATTTTAATAAATTTTATTTAATTATTTATTTATATATTTATTTCAATCAAAATACATTTATAAAAAATGATGCTACTGACATAAGGCGAAACAGTTATTATAGTTTTTTTCATTTTTCAATATAAGCGTTTATTGAACATACTTGTATTTGAGCTCTTATATAAAATATTTGAAACCGTATTTGACTAAAAAATGTATATCTCTATGTAATACATATTTATTTAAAAATTGTATTAAATCTTTTAATTTCATATTTAAGAAATTTAAAAGCTAATTTATCTGAAACAATAAAAACTGAAGCAAATTAAATAAATCATTATCTTATTCTTGAGTTTATCTAATTCATGTCTTTATAACTATATATTATGCAATTATTTAGTTTTTTCTAACCTTATTGTTTTTCTAACGTTATTATATGTTTATTCTTTGTTAAAAATTTATACAAATATATTAAATTAAGTAAAAATTTGAATTATTAAATTGAGATGAAAAAATATATTTCAATAAATATTATATATTAACAGTATAAACGGTAATAACAGTAATTTATATGCTTCTAGTTTTTTTTACAATATTTAAAATAAAAATTTAGTTAAACATCGCTTAATAATAAAAGACCATAATTTAAGTAGATAAAATATTAAGTATTAATTAAATTGAAAATAATATGAAAAGATATATGATGCAATTATCTTACATTGGAAGTCAATATAGAGGTTCACAAAAACATATATATAATAATATGGTGGATAGTGATTCTATTCAAGGTAAAATAGAAAATATTTTATTAAAATCAGAACCAAAATTTGAAAATAAACCAAAATTAGTAATGGCTGGAAGAACAGATGCTGGTGTACATGCTTTATGTACTACAGCACATGTTGATTTAGTATTTCCAAAGTCTGAAACTATAAATTATAATAAACATAATTTTGTTAAAAATATAAATAGGGATTTAATAAAAAAAGGTCACTATATAAATATACTTAATTTTCATGAAGTAAGCCGGAAATTTCATGCAAGATTTTCAGCAAAATCTAGAACATATTTATACAGATTTGTTATTCCAAAATATAATTTAAAAATAGAACCAATTGCAGAATTACAAAGAAGTGCAATTGTATATAATCGTGATACAAAATTTGATTTTAATCAGATGAAGAAAGGTGTAAATTTATTTGCAGGTAAAAAGGATTTTAATTCATTTGCCACTGCAATTACAAACAAGATCAATAATGAACAGCATTATAAACGTTTTGTTAAAACAATGAACTTATCTTTGGAAGAGGCAAAACCCTTAATAACATTAGACGGAATTTCAAAAAACTTTTCATATTGGAACTTTATTTTTACTTCAAAATCCTTTTTATATAACCAAATAAGACGAATTGTTGGATGTTTGTTTGCTTTAGGATTTCATAAAATTTCAGAAGAGGATATAATAAATATGTTACAAGTACCATCTCATAAAAATTGGAATCCACATGTACAATTAGCTCCTCCATATGGACTTTATCTTTTGAAAGTAAATTATGATAATACTGATATTCAGGATATTTCTATTTTAAAATGAATTTTTAGCATGATTATAATAACTTGTAATTAAATAAAATAAAAAAATATAAATATAATTGAAAATGAAATTACATTTTTGGTTATTTATTAATAAAATTAATTAGATTTAAAAATAGTCAATATTTATTTTAATGTTTTATTTTTCTTACAGCAATATTATTTTAATTGTTTCTATCAGAACTTAAGTATAAATTTATTATATTTTTATAGCAAGTACTTATATATATACCATTTCTTACTTATGCTTGTGATACTTAAATTCTTTTACATCCTACAAATGTCGTTCTTTTATATCCTACAAATAAAATATTACTAAATATATCCAATTAATCAATGAATTACACGTCATCTTGAAAATTATAAAAATATATTTAAATTTATTATATATGTATGTATAATATTTTATATCTTATCAATTATTTTGAAGTTTATATAAAAGTTGATTTTACAATTTGAAATGTAATTATAATTTTATAATTTAAAATGTAATTAATATTCTTTATTTTATAAATAAGTACGTAAATTTTTAATTTTAGAAAATATTTTGTTTTCAAATATATTAATCTGTAAAATATTATGTTTATTCAAACTAAAGTATAAAATGAATAACTTTTTATAGATTTTTTACAATTTTTTCTAACCTTTTAAAAAATGCATATTCTTTTATACACTTACAAATTGGAATTGTTCCCTGATAAAGAATCTTTCTAACGAAATCACGCGAATCGTCTATAAATTTAAAGGGATAGTGGCTAAAAATATGTGATTAAATAATTACTGACGATTATTAATTTATTGTTTTAAGATTAATAATATTGAACGATTATTGATGTACTGAATGAGTTTTCTTAATTCGTAAATTTATAGAAAAGGCTTAATAAGGATTACGAATGCTAAATGACCTCTTTACGAATATTAAAATCAGTTTCAATGCGCACAGTACAACGGTGTTGGTTATGTTCTTATGTTTTTGTTTTAGTTTTTCAATATTTCTCTAAATTATCCTAACGTTTATGTTATTTATTGAAAATGTATAACATATTAACTAAGCAAAATTGAATTTTATGGCCATGTAAAGCTTGAAATTAATAAAAAATGTGAGAAATCTGACATATTTAAATAAGCATTTTCTTAAAATGATGGAGAGACAACCTGATAAAACCAAAGCCAGACCTGTTTACATGTAGTGTTTCTTATATAAATATATAATACAGAATTGGGATTAATTATATAATGAAATTGTATAATTATTATATCATGGTATAATCATACAAATTATGTAGAAATTAAAAAATAAATTATATTTTAACTATTTGTTACAACTTTATTATAAAGTTACCATTTGGGTAGCTACATAAATTGATGCATGAAAATAAAAAATTATAAAAATATTCTTGTAAAATATGTCACATAGCAGGGCAAAGATAAGTGATTCGAAATTTCAACAAAAGTGGAGAATAAGATAATTATATAGTTAGCTGTAAGTATTTTCTATAAATTAAATTAATTTTTCTCTAACCATAATATTCATATATTTGATTATTATACTTTAGATGAAATCAAAAATATAGTATAATAGAAATCCCTAATAATTGATTACAATTATGTGAAGAATAAATAAACTTTAATTAATTATAATACATATATTTAATTATAAAAATTAAATATGTATTGAATTTTGTCAATTTGAAAAAAAATAAAACATTGATTTTCAATTAAAAATTTAATATGAGGAGATATATGTTAAACTTGTCTTACATTGGCACTTCCTATAATGGTTCACAAAGATTAAGTTCTAATAAAATATTAGATATTGATACTGTTCAAGGAGCAATAGAATCCAGTTTAATTGGAATTAAAAAACTAATAATTAATGATGTTAATTTAGTAATGGCTGAACAAACAGATATTGGTATTCATGCACTGTGTACTGCAGCACATATTGACTTAAAATTTAAATCTCTATGTAAAATAGATTCAAAGCAACAATTGCATTTAATAAATAAATCTTTAAATAAATGTGATCATAAAATAAGAATTTTTTCCTTTTATGAAGTGAGTAAAAAATTTCATGCAATATTTTCAGCAAAGTATAAAGAATACTTATATAGATTTCTCATAGCAAAAAATCCAGAAAATGGCCAAATTCCTATTTCAGAACTAAGAAGAACATTAAATGTACATATTTATGGAAAAGATTTTGATTTTGAAAGAATGAAGAATGGAATTAATTTATTTAAATGTACACAAGATTTTGAACCAGTGAACAATCAAAATTCTTTAAAAATAAAATTTAAAAATGAAAACTATAATAAAAATTCCTTTAGAATATTAGATATTGATTTGAAGGAATCTAAACCTTTAATGCCATGTGATCCACTTTCAGAGAATTTTTACTATTGGAATTTAATTTTTAAATCAAACTTCTCTTTATATAATAAAATTCGTCAAGTAATTGGAACATTAATGGCTTTGGGATATAATAATTTAAGTGAGGAAGATATATTACAAATGTTACAAGCACCATTGCATCATAACTGGAATTTAAATGTTAAATTAGCGCCACCATATGGTCTTTATATTTTAAATGTAAAATATGACAAAGCAGAAATTCAAGATATATCAAACATTAATTAAATTCATATTATAAAAATAGATTTTATTGATAAAAAATAAAAATTAACATTTTGTACTGTTATATTAAATAAAAAATTTATTTATGTAAATGACCATAAGTTTATACAATTTATTAATAATAATGTTGGAATATGTAATTGCATTCGTTTTTAAATAATTTATAGGAATATTTAATGTAATTTTAGCCATATGTATCATCATTTTCTTTATTAAAAACATTTTGTATTTATTTGTAATCGTTTTTTTTCCTTTATATTTTAAAAATTTATAAATTGTCAACGCTACTGAAAACAGCAATGTAGTTCAAAGAAAGATTGTAAACTAATTTATTATAACAACTATTGTTATTTTTCTTTAATTTATTAGTATAATTTACATTCTACTTCTTTTATCTTTTAACTGTTTTATCTAAAAAATAACTAAAATTGAATTATAGTATTTTATATAGTTCAATTTGGTTGAAGTTGTCATAATTTTGTATATAACAAATTAACTAATATTTAAGCTTTAAAATTTTATAAATTATATTTATTAGAATTTAATTAAAAATTATTTTGTTTATGGTTTATAATAAAAATTACAAAAACATCATTTAGGTAAACTATATTAACAAAATAGGTGCAATTATAAGTTTTTAACAGCGAATATTTATATTTAATTAGTTTTAATTAAGTATCAATATTTACTTATCTGTAAATTCTACTATAGTACTTCTATTAACAAATAGAGTAAAAATTTTATTAAATAAATTATATTCTTTCGTTTTTAAATATATTATTACTAATGTACATATCAATCTGTGTTAATTAATCGATAAACCATCATATATTTATAATTCAATTACAGATTTACTTCACAAAATTGTATAATGTAATACTATCTTAGCTAGTTTTATACTCAGAATTTTTAACAGACCAGGGTAATAAATAAAGAGAATATTAATGAGAGTTAAAAAATTTCTCTTTGATTGAATACAATTTATTATGCAATTTATAGATGAATAGTGGATAGAAATGTTTACATAAATTAAAATTAAAATGTGTTGGGGAAATAAAATAACTTTAAAAGAATGTTGTATACATAAAAAAAACTTAAAAAATTGTTTTTAAAATTGTAAATATTCTTTTGTTTTCTCTATATGGTTTAAAGTAGTAATATAAAAAACTCTGGTTTTTTTATTAATTTAATTCTTAGTTTATTTAAACATCGTTTCAGTTTTCATATCGTTTTACTTATATACTGTATTTTTAATAATGAACAATTAATAGATTCATCGTAATTTATGAAGATTGATATTAAATAAAAAATTTTCTAACAAATGATCTTCATTACAGAATTAATTTAAAAAGTAATTTTTCTTAAAATAATTTACTTCCAGTATTTCATTTAATTATTAATTTAGTTGCTTAATAATGCAATGATAATTGTATTAATTGGATAATAAAATAATAATTTAATTTTGAAAAAATGCATATATATCTTGGATTGAGATAAATAAATATAAAATTATATATAATTGAATAATTGAGTAAGTAATGATCACTGATTTTAGAATAAATATTTTTAAATATATTCAGTTATAAAAATTTGAGATTTCCTTTATATTCCTATAATATATTTAATTCTAGTGACAACATAGATACTTTTATAATGTATTAAACCACATTTGAAACTTGTGCATATTTGCATATTATATATTAGTTAAAGTTAGAATAGAATTGGAAAATCGTTTATGGTCAAAATATAATTAAGCTTGTAGTAAAAATTACATATATTAACTATGTGTTTTTAATAATGATTGCTTTTTTGCAGTTATCTTGTTTTAAATAAGATTTAGCACATGTAATTAATAAAATTTTATTTTTGAAAATGAAATCAGATTAAAATAAATTAAAATAGTATATTTTAGTTTGATGAAAAAAATATGATGGCATTATTTTGTCGATATTAATATAAAATAATAATAAGTATTTCAATTATCAAAATGGAGCATTTTATTAACACATATGCAAGACAATATATTTAAGTTTGATCTAGTATGTCCAAGGATACTATATCAAGCTAAATAAGTAATTAAACAATGTTTGTTACAATTACAGAGTAATGGCTATCAATTATGAAGCAAGTCCAATATTTCATTATATAATATTTTCTATGAATAAGTCAGTAATTATGTTTAAAAATAAAATTTTACAAAAAATTATTAATTAATCATTATATCATATTTTGTTGATACATGGAAAAAAAACAAATTGTATTTAATTAATAATAATGTGGATACTTTAACTTTGCAATCTTTCTTAGAAAGTTAAACTCTTGATTATCCTTTTTAATGTTGTTTTATCCGCACAGCGAATTCTTTTGATAAGATTTATTGATTACTTGATCAGCCGAAAAACATTGTTATTAATTTTACTATATATATATATACATCTTAATAAATTTGTTCTTTGACGAAAATATAATGATGTGATTCATTAATTTCATTTTTTATATAGGTATCAATAATATGAGTATTGCATTTAAATTATTTTTTTAACATATGTTTTGATGTACGTATTTATGTTAGAATGTTTTTTCATCATTATTTTTCTTTATTTGTTGTTTGCATGACTAAAATTATGATTGTTAACGTTAATATCGCAATTACAAATGTATATTGATTTCTTCAACCATAAATAACAGTGGCAGAATTTGATCCTCCATTTTGATGACGGTGCGTTTATTTATTTCTTTTTTTGACAACTATTTTCATTCCCTGATGCACTTAATTCACTCATTCTCTCATTCGCTCATTTCCTCTTTTTTCTTGATGTTTATTCTCGATCAGTCAATAAACAGATAATGACTGAAATTGACATTCGTCTATACTCTATTGGGTGTGTATTTTTAAACAATCACATTGGCAGCCCTTTTTATCAAATTATTTTATTATTTTCCTTTTAATTTTTTTGCACCGTGTTTATGTAATTATATAATGTTGTATACTCTGAAAGTTATAATTATAATTACATTATCAAACTGTTATTGCTTGAATGATTTTGCATTATTAAACATATTTAAATGCCAGAAGTCTTCAAATATTGCATTACATTTTTTTCTTCAAAAATTTTTCATATATAATCATATCGTATCATAATCAATAAATATTTTAAATGTTGAAAATTTCATTGGAAAATTAATTTTTAATGCTTTTTAGAAGACAGCAAAGTAAGATATATATATTAATTAAATTTCAAATAAATTTTCTATTAACTGTATAGTACAGTTAACAAAATTATTATTCCATTTATTTGTTTGTATAAAAGATGATTAACATATTTAATTTTTTATCTCAAAATTAATATTATATAAAATATATAATACATGTATCAATGTTTTGTTTGATTCTTATTAAGATAATATCTATATACCATTTACCTGCATATAAATATGCTAGAGTTTATCTTGAAACAGAAAGAGATTATTTGTGGCAGCTACTGCTACAATATTCTCAGTAGGATGCCATGTTGTATGCAAAATCTTTTTATTGAAATCCAGACAATCTACGCTAATTTCATCTTTTTTACGTTTACCTCCAGTGCAGACCTAATATTGAAACAAAATTAAAAAAAAATTTATTGATTTAATAAAATAATTAATGAATCATTCTATGCATAATTAAAATATCATTCATTGTAACATTAATTATTCACAATAATCATAAATTTCAACAAATATTTAAATAATAAAAATCATTCTTATTTAAAAACATCTTTTAAAAGTAATAATCCATTGAATAAATATATTAAATAATGACATTATTTTTATATTTTTAATAAATAAACAAAATTAGGAAACTATATTTATCTTATAAATTTTGAATTCAATTTTATCTTAATATTTAATTATATACATTAGGTAATGTAAAAAGTAATATAATAATAGGATTGATACGTCGGTATATCAACACTAATATTTTCCCGTTTTCCTATGCGTATTTGGATTTATAAATAAGCATAACTACACGCAATGAATAAGTAATGACAAGAAATTTTAATTAGGGTGCCTTGATTTTATGTAAAAGGATATATTGTAATTCAATAATCTGGTTGGGGGGAGTTCGAAAGATTTTAGTTGAAAAAAATCCAGTCATCACTTTAACATAATACGCGATCCATTAATCTAGTAGCAGGAAACTATCCTCAGCACTAAATTACCTTTTTAGAATAATCTGCTAAATTACTCCCGTCAAAACAGCTATTTCGCTAAGAAAGCATTTGAAATACCAACACCAATTTCTGGCTTCATCTATCTCAGAATGTATTTTAATTGTAGTTTTTCGCTATTTAATTTTTAACAATTCTACATTTAATATTATTCATTATCTTAAGGAAAAATAATTTTTTTATTTAAAAAAACTATATAATCATAATAATATTTATAGTTTTAAACGTACTTTCCGAGGTTTCAGCAGAGTTCTTGGCTTAGCAACTTCGCGTGTTGCTTCCAATGTTACTTCTCGTTTCGTCGAACGATCAAATACACGGAAAAAATTATTGTATGAACCTGTCATAATGGCTGAATCGCTACCGCTCCAACAGCATTCAAATTTATCAAAAATGCAGTCATTTTCGTACAGTGAACACAATTTCGATCTTAAATATTCATGAACCTGAAATATTTTTAATTATAAATATATGTAAAAATTGTATTCATATAACTTTTTAAATTAACTTATTAATATACTTTCAATTTATTAAAATAAGTTTAACCTAACATATTTTTGTTGAAAAATAAATTAAAATAATTGCTTATAAATAATACTTTTGCATTATTAAAGAGAATTTTAAGTACATCAATATTATATTTTAAAATTTATACTAATTTTTTATGAATATTTTAATAGTAATTTTAATAAAAGTAAAAACGTCCTTTACTAAAACTTCTTATGGAGAATGTAATGTTAAATGTTAAATGTTTTAAAAATAAAAATTATTTTTTTATTTGAAAGCTAGTTATATTTAATTTGCCATTAAAGGCTTTATTAATTAAAAACAAACAACTTAAATGATATATTTTTAACATAGCCTTTCAATTTTATATTGTTGTTTTTATTTAATGTTTTTATTATATATTTAAATAAATATATTATATGCTAAACTATATGATAAACATACTATATGCTAATTATTTAATATTTCTTAATATTTTTAGTTTATATTTGATTTTCAATTAGGTCCTGTTGTATTATTAGCATATAATTATTAAAACATAATGTATATTAATATCATAAAAAATTAAGAACTAAATTTATCAAAATATTAACATTTATTAAATAAATTAATTTAATCCTCTTATTTTTGTTAATATGATTTTGTGTATAATTGGAAGTTTGCAATTTTAATAATTATCTGAAACTAATTTGTAAGATTCATAATATATTATTGATTATGATCAATACTCATGTCTGTAATATTCAAACAAATATAAGTATGACATGTTTAATTTATGTTAAATATTTCACATTATGTGATTTTAAAATTTTATATATCATTAATACACACCAAGTAATAGTTTATAATAAATGTAATTTTTACTTACAACATCTCAAAAGAGTAAAAGAAATGTTACAAACAAAATATTTAAAATATATTTATAATAAATTTGATTGCAGTTTATATAAATTTGGTTATACATTATTATTATAATCATTACAACTTAAAAAAAAAAATTCTAAAAATTGATGTGTCCACCTAAGTATCTTATTTGCAAACTACTTACAGGATAGCTTTCTATAGGTTTGGTCTCCATGTGCAAATCCCATACTTTAACATTGAGGTAATCCCTGCTAATCATGTACCTGCCAGAATTACTAAGTTTAACATCACTTATACTTGAGATGATCTCAGAAAAGAAACTTCTGTTGGTAGGATCTTCAGGCTCCTCAAATAATTTACTGTGCCGGTCACAAAGTGCTGCAGATCTCATGTCACACAAGCGAATTGTTCCTTTGCTACTGCTATACACAAGTAAGTTACATTCAACAGGATGGAACTCAGCTGCAGTTATGACTTCTGTTAGCTCTTCCATATTAGTAGGCTTAATATCTACAATATCTATGCATATTGATAAGAAAACATCAAGTATAATGCATTGTATTTTCATTAAAATTAATTATACAGAGGAATTTTATAATTCATAAATCAGATTAAACAAAATATATTTACGGTTTATTATAAACATAATTATTGTATACTAATTTATTAAAGAATATATATTATAAGAATATAATTGAGATAATTAATAAAAATTCTGTATTAAATTATTGTGATTAAAAGGATACTAAAACTTTGATCTGTTATCTCGAGATGCCAAAGATTAATCCTAAGGTCATCTGCACTAAGGTATGTTTCTTGGTCACTATTAACACTTATGCTATTAATGTGATAAGTGTGTGCATTAGCAAATATTCTTCTTGGTGATGCTTCAACCATTAGTTCCATTGGTTTGATTATAGGTACCTAAAAAATTAACACTTAATATATGTTTTCAATTAATCACTTATAAGCTCCTATTACAATATTATTTTATATATAATATATATATATATATATAATATATAATATTATTTTTTTGATGTTTAATAAAATAAATTAGAAATTTATTAAGGTAATATAACAGATTTTTGGTATCGACCAGTATAAGCCATATAATATATATATTATGCCATTATTAAGACCAAAATGAAGGAGTAATATAATCACTAATAACAGAACTAAGTTTTTAAATCAGTGTAAACTTGATAATTAAAATATTACTGGAAAATCTTATTTAAAAGCATATTAATTTTTCAAAAGTAATACTTACAAACATTAAATTGTAAATTTTAGTTGTAAAATTATAATATTAATGTATAATTTTCTATTCAAACTCACCCTTAAGCCAGTGATACATGTGGGGTCACGAATGGCACCACTTTCTTCTTTAGTATTATATCCCTCAACACGCTTATCTCTCTCACTGACTTTCCACAGTTTGATAGTTTTGTCATTTGTTGAAAGTAAAAAATGTGCTGGATTTTTTCTCTTTAGCCATCTAATTTTATTTATTTTTTCTTCTATTTCTAGAGACTTTAGATAATCAAATTCAGGTTCATGACTTTGGAAGGTACTATATACATTGTATTCGCCTCTTCTTGGAATAATAGTTTTACTCTTATAATTAAAATAAATTTATAATTAATACAAATAATTTAAATTAAATAGAAATTATTGAAACAACTTATGTTAACCGAGTGAAATTATACTATTTAAGACTATTTGTTATAAAATACTTTATACACTTCCATTTAATTCCATTGATAGCAATATTTTATACAAAGCATAATCTAAACAATCTAATAAAAATTTATAAACATCTGTATTAAATGAATTTTAATACAAAAAAGAATATCCTACTTACAAGAGGATCTCTTTGGAATATAACTACACGGCCACCTTTATCTCCTGTAGCTAAGAGATCACCATCATGGTTGAATTCCACACATGAGATAATGTCAGCTGAAATAAATAAAATGCAATATTTAAAAACATACTTAATAAAATATTACTGGCTTTCGTGTTATAAAACAGTTAATTTCAATAAAATATAAATTACTTAAAGTATTTAAATTTCAGATCTTTAAGTAATTAAATAACATGTATAATTTTAATAATATTTAGTTTTATCAGATTCCTGTAATAAGAAATAAAAAATAAATTGAAAATACAAAATTATAAGAAATATTTTATATTTAATATGTTACAAATTAAAAATAACATTGATCGAAACATTATATGTTTAAAAATTTTATAAAAAAACTTGTATATTTAAAGTCTTGAATTTTTAAAAATTATTCTAAAAATAGAGAATATAGCTGACTTAAATTATAATTTTCATACTCTAAATAAACTATACTAAAATTAAAAAATAATGATATGCATTATTTGTTATTAAAAAATTTCATTATAAATAATTTATTTGAAATATAATGATGACAAATACTAATTTTATCTGATTTTTTCAAATCTATACCTTGTAATTAAAAATAACAGCATCTGCTTAATTTGAAATAAACTGGTACAGATAAGATAAAGATTCAATTAAATAAAGTTGTTTAATTTAGGCAAACTTTTTGGAATTCACCTTCTGTGACATCATCTTCCAAGGTTCCTTTCACCTGTGAGAAACACCACTGAATGTCCCCATTATCTGTAATGATAAAAATATATATATATATATATATTATATACACACACAAATAAATTTATAAAAAAAAAAATTTTCTTTATAACATTCAAATATTGATAGTAACCAAAATAAATAATAATTATGATTATAAATCTCTGAAAATATGTATTGTAGAGAATGTTTTCTTATGTTTATATATATAAAATTGAAAGGCTATGTTAAAAATATATCATTTAAGTTTTATCTTATTTTTAATTTCATTTTTATAATGGCCCATAATTTTTTTTTTTATTAAATTTTATTTGTTACAAAATACCTAAGTTTTTTATTAATATTTTAAAGGCAACATGTTTAATATTTTTAAAAATTACAAGCAACTGCTTACAAAATTAATATAGGATTTTCTTCTACTAATAGCAAGCATTTTACTTAAAAATATTATTTGACCGTAAACTTTCTCAAATATTACATGGAATTTCAAAGAATTTTTATTAAAAATGTATAATAATTACAAATAATTTGGTAATAATATATATTATACTTAATATTAAAATTTTTCACCATTATTCAAAATAAAAAAACAGTTTAGAACAAGAAAATCAGTGCATAATCCAATGTGTGGATAATAATTATCCTACTTGAGGTCTCGCCGCAGTCCATGTTGCCTATTCAGTTAATAGCGAGTAACTCGCATCTGCACCTGTATGCTTTTATGTTTTGTATAGTAACCACAGCTTCTTGCACTGTTGTTTTTTTACAGTTCAATCAACTCCTTTGAGTCAACTTTATTTTTAACACTTAATTTAAAATTTAATATAATATCTCTGTCCATAAATATATATCTAACCACTGACTGACTCTCCTTTTTTCAGAAAAGTTTAATTTGCCAATTATTATATAGTTTTCGTGTTCTTGTAGAGATCTTATGTTACAAAATAAAATATAATATTAATGAGAATGATCGAAGACTAATAATAATGAGAAAATTAAGAAAGGCGGTTAAAAAAGAAGTAGAGTCCTTTAACGACGGTGAAAAAACAAGTATGGATGCGCACTCATGTATATGCAGCAAAACATGCGCAACAAGAGAGCGAGAGACGAATAATAAAATAAAAGAATATAAACGCAAGAGTACAGAACGCGAAGTTCTATCTTATTTAGTAACCTATATTGTTGTCCATACCGTGGAAAAAATGTGAAGAAAATAGATTGTTTAATTTTTTGAGACCGTAAATGAAAAGAAGGGCACGAAGAAGAGGGTTAATAGAAAGAGAGGAAAAGAGAGAGAGCATGAAAGAGGAAGCATGTATTTAGGCTAAAACTGCGTTCACGAACCGAAACAGTACGCGCCACTTGTATATTTTGTACGACGACAGTGTCATAAAAGTCAGCAAGATTGAAGTATCAGAGTTAGATAAAATGAGTTTTGTATTGTTTCGCTTATTATAAGAATAATGTGAATGATTTTCAGAACTTTGGAGAGAGTCAAGGGGTTATATTTTCACATTTAATTTTTTTTCAATAATTAAAATAAGAATTTTTTAACAGAAGTATAAAAAAGCTGATGGAACTAGAGCATTTGATTTTTGCGCATGTGCCTTTTTCTCTTTATAACGATAGTCAGATCACAAATCAGTCTACACTTGCAAATCTGTAGTTACGCACGCGCAAAAGATATTGAGATATTTTTTGTTGACACAACCGTAAATTATAAACAGAGCGCAAATGTGTAATTACGTTCCTTGATTAAAAAAAAAGTCGTGTTGTTTTGTTACATTTATGAGTTATCACACCGTGATATTGTTTTCGCTATTCTTAAATTGTCGAATTTTTTGAAGTTTATATCCTCACGTTTAAATAGGAGTCGACAACGAAGCAATGGTTTGAAATGGATACTTCAGTTGTAATACACATAATGATACTTCATACATAACTATCGCATAGACTACATGTTCTTCAATACGCACGGTTTCTGCGATGGATAAGTTTTCTATATGAATCATATGAAATAAAATTAATTCATGAGCAGTGGTATGATGGCAGCAGTAGCGCGAGGAAGAAGGAAGGCAGATAATATTGCCCCTTTTCTTCGTACAACTAATTCGGGAGATAATAATATACAAAGTTGTATATTATTTACATTTTAAAAATTAAAGTACAAAATTAAATGTTAAAGATGCATAGTTAAGTAATATAAATTTTTCTATAATTACATACGCTTTTTGTGCATTTGTTGATTTTTGACCTAGAATATATTTTCTATAGCGTTGATGAAATTAAGTATATATGTAATAAATACAATCTGTATATGAGCTTAATATTTGTAATATTAAAATATTATTTTGTACGGTTCTTATAAAGTTATATATTTTTTTTTTACAATTTTTTTACAAATTTATTTGTTTTTTTTACGATTACATCTTTTGATATAAATATCAGATAATTTTTTCGGTTTTGTATCTTGATTATTTGGTGCGTGTATATAAAATAAAGGCAGAGTCATTATTGATTTTTATTTTTTAAACTTTAAAACTATTTTCTTAAGTGTAAAAACAATAATAAATTAAGAATTTAATATTTACATATTACGTACTGTAATTGAAAGTATATATATGAGTTATACAATGAAATGTGTTTATTCATTTTTCTGTATTTATAAATTATTATTTATAAGAAAAAATATATGAAAAATCTTCTATATACATATTTATACAATACATTCTCTTATTATTTTATCTATTGTATTCTTTTAAATATTATTATGTAGGTTAGATGTTTTTGTTATAAGTTATAAGAAAGATAAGATAATGAAAAATTGTATTTTATACTATAAAACTAAATAATGAAATATAAATACTTTTTAGAACTCCTTACTTTCCTTAAGATTTCTTATTAGCTTCTTATTATATTTCATATTTCTTATTAAGATTCATATACATAAGTAATTACTACTTTTATCATTAAAAAATAAGTCTTGTCCCATGAAATTTATATTTTTGTAAGTTAATATAAACATATTTACTATATTTTGTCTTGCTTGCGATTGAGAAAGATATGCACATATGAAAAAAGTAAAAGTAAAATATAACAGAGAAAGAGAAAAAGAAACAAAGATGATTAAAGAAGGTGAAGTACAAAAGAAAAAAAAAGAAAATAAGATCAACCAGTGACAACAAATTTCATTGTAGATTATTTTGAGTTTTGTGATTGTTGATTATCAAATTTGCAAAATTCTGCAATTAAGAGTATTATAATTAATTTCTTTTTTAACAGATCAGTTTTGCTTACTTTCATACATGTGACACTGTAACGTTTTGTTTTCTTACAACTTAAATCCTTTATTTCATTAATTAATTGATAATTAGATTGAACTTAATTCCATTAAAGTAAGTAATTACCATATATAAATTCATCCAAACAAAATTTTAGAAATAGTGTTTATTTAGTTCTTACAAAAAAACAAATTTTAGCAGTTTCTCTAAAAAGCAAATACTAAAAATAATAACTTATTCCAAAATTTTGTTTGGATGAATTTATATATGATAGTCATTTAAAAATTAAAAAATTAAATTGAAATTATTCAATTGATAATTGAACCATTGAAATAATTTTAATAATTTAATTATTTATTAAAAACTTATCAATACTAGTGAAGAAAGCCAAATGCTTATAAACAGCTCAAAAGTTATATTTATTTTATAAATTGTTTCAATATGTCAACTAAAATGATCACTTTATATCACATATACATACTTCTTGAGAGATAAAATATGCAAAAAAATTTAAATCTTCAAAGTTAATGAATTCAATTTAGAAAAGTAAAATTGAAAATTGATATTTTTGCGGTCTTTATATGAATGTAATTTCAAATTTTAGTATTGATTGAAAAATAATGTTTCATGTATTTTGTTTAAATTTTGACAATATCTGTAATTTATCAGTTTTTTAAATCTAATTGTAATTAGTAACTGAATAATTTGTTAATAATTAATATGTAAATTTAACAATATTTTACTATACTTTTATTAACTATACTTTATTGGTTTTACATTTTTATCAGTTTAAAAAGAGCTTATTACAAAATTCATTTGAAACGTATATATTTTCGTATCGTGTTCCTAGTTTTTTTAAAAATTATATTTAATTAATAAGAGTTAAGAAAATCATATCTGTATTAAATTGTTAAATTTCAAATTGAACAAGCCAATTGTAGATTAAGTTGTGTTAAAAATACAAGTTTCACAAAATCAAAATTAATATTAAATTTTCTTGTAAATTCTTACATTATTATTTATGTTTTATTATGATTATGTTTTATTAACGTTTTGGTTGTATAACTACATTGAATATTTAATTTTTTAAGTCAATGTGCATGCGTTTAATTTTATTGTTTATTTTTTTAAATTTTAATGTAATGATTTAATGTAAAGAGTTTATAAATATCGAATTTTTACTCATTTAACTTAAATACTAAAAATATTTAAAACATAAGCTCATATTATTTTGAATCATGTCAAATAAAGTATAATAAACAACTTATTAGGCTGATCTAATTTATTTATCATAATTATATGAATATATAAATGAGCTTATTTATAAATTAATGTTGATAGATTTTAGAAACCATTAAAAATTGATTTATAATTTGTATAAGATAAGTTTGTTATATAATATTTAATGTTTCAAATAGTAATGAAATGTTTGTATTAACTATGTAAGGTAAATGTAGAATATTAGGTTACTGTATTATGTGCATGTTATGTTTGATATATATATGTACTTTACTATGATTGTTAAAAAAAAAGTAATAAATAATTTGATAGATTCGAAACAGCTCAAAATATCATAAAAGAAATATATTATCAACAAAGATCGATAAAGCTAAAACGGCATCTCGAAGAAATTGTTTAATATTTAATACTTTAATTTGAATTCCGAAAACGAATATTAGAGTTTTAATAAAAGAATAAAAAAATTAAATCACTAAATCCCAAAAATACTGTTATGGCTGATTTACAAAACAAATTATTTCGATAATATCATTGAAATTAAATCATAATAAAAGAATGATTAATATACTAAGTATCTTATCATACAATATCTTGTTGTAATAAAAGTTTTATTGTTGATTAATAGCAATCCATTTATTTCAAATATAATATTCTAGACCGTCTCACAGCAGGTATTTTATGATGTTACAATTACAGTTTTATCATTTTTATAGTTATTGAGTACAGCTGTATTACTTATAATAATTTTTATTAATCTTCATTGTGTATCTAAGATTCTTTATTTTAATAGCACGATTTATTATTTAAACAATTATTTCTTTCGTGGTATATTTATTAGATCCAGCTCGTAGATAAGACGGTTAATTAAATAAAATCCAACATGAAGCGATTATAATAATAAAATTTCTATAAAATATCAATACTAATATTATTTTAGCAAAATAGTTTAAAATAAAATTTAAAATTAATTCTCATACTACTAACGTATACAAATTTCTAACGAATGAAGTAAAGAATATAAATAACAAACTTTTTATATGTTGATAAAAAGTAGATAAAAATTATAAAAACATAATTTTAATTAAATAAATTTTGATTAAATACAAAGATGAATTCACCTATTTAAATATTAATGTAATTCACTACATATTAATCGAAGTATTTTTTATTATAATAAGGTACACGAAAAATAAGAACAATATTTTTTTATAGAATTAATATAACGATGTTATATTTATATTATAATAGTCTATGTATACTCATTAATATGGGTCTTTATATACCTGAGAATATCGTGAGCACCTGTCTCGTAGTCATAAGCTTAGTTTTCAATTAGTCATGTTTAAAATAGGCGCCGTATCTGTTTCTTTATGTGTCATAAGTTTTGAAGCCTAGCCACATTCATTGTTTAATTTATATTTTTTGTGAATATAATGGAGATATGATTAATTTAAGAATTAAAAAACGTTATGAAATAAAATATACAATTTAGTTTTATTAGGAAACAACAACGAAAAATGGCATCGCTTAGTGGATTTGTCGAATTTTTTCAAAAGGGAAAAGTATGTATTTTTTGTGAAATGCATTTTTAATTTATGTGCCACCTTTACGAGTAATTTTATTATTTGTTACAATTTAATATAAGAAACTCTTACGCTTGTGAATGTATTTTCATAAGTATAATTATATTTGTACATGCCGTTTTATTTATGCATAGATATTTACATACACTATTTTTACACTATTCATGATTCAAATGATTCAATTTACTAATTAACAGTAACTTTTACCTTAAAGACCTTTCGACCTAAAAAAAAATTTACTCATGGAACTATGAGATATTCTTTATATAAACAAGCACAAGCTTCATTAAATTCTGGAATCAATTTACGAGCAGTAGTTAAATTACCACCTGGAGAAGATTTAAGTGATTGGATTGCTGTTCATGGTAAAAATTTATTTATTGAAATAATAAAGTTTTTATATTATAAGAATAAACTTAAATTAAATTTATATATGTTTAAATACTTGATATTAATTATAAAAAGTTATATAAATGCTTATATCAATTTCCCTGTAGTTATTTTAATTCTTGTCGTACTGTTATAAAACTATTGATTTTATTGTAATATAATATTGTAAAAAATTTTATTTATTTATATAACTTTTTATGTATTAATTTTAAATAATTTAAATACTTTTATCAAAAAAAAGAAATAAATCAATTTATATTTTAAAGTTATGATAGTCTTTGTTTATTTACTTAGTTATATATTTACTTTTTATTATTTCTAGTTGTCGATTTTTTTAATAGAATTAATCTTATTTATGGCACAATATCTGAATATTGCGACTCAACTACGTGTCCAATAATGAGTGGTGGTGCTCGCTTTGAATACCTATGGGCAGATGGAGAAAAATATAGAAAGCCAACAGCTCTGTCAGCTCCACAATATGTATCTTTATTAATGGATTGGATTGAAACACAAATAAATAATGAAAATCTTTTTCCAGTATCAACAGGTATAATTTTTATATCTTTTATTTATTTATTTTTACTTGATAATAAATATATTCTCTTTGTATTTCTAAACAGATATACCATTCCCAAAAACATTTATACCATTATGTCGAAAAATTTTAACTAGATTATTTCGAGTCTTTGTTCATGTCTACATCCATCATTTTGATCGAATAGTTAAAATAGGGGCTGTAAGATATTTTATATTATATGGTAAATTAAGAAAAAATATATTATATATTTTTTATAGGAAGCTCATGTTAATACATGTTACAAGCATTTTTATTATTTTATTATGGAATTTGAATTAATAAATCATAAAGAACTTGAACCGTTGGCTGAAATGACTTCAAAAGTCTGCAAGGATTTTGCATCACCCAGACAAACTACAGTATCAGGAAGCATTAATGTCAGATAATCTAATAATTACAAATTTCAATAACTAAAAATTTTTCAAAGTCAGAAAATTTATTCACACTTAAATCAGTTACATTATTTTGTAAATATAATAAAACATTACAAACTTACAATTCATCAAAAACTTTATAGTAAAAAAATTATTTTTTCTCTGATTTTATTAAATTAAAAAAATGAATGATACCATATATACCTGATGAGTTGGAAAATAAATTTAAGTATAGATTTCTTAACCTTATTAATATTCTAGTCAGTATTAAATGAAGACTTCATTTTAATTCATATTTTTATTCATTATATATGTATATATATGACAAAGTACAGTAAGTTTAATTAATTTTCAAATTGAATATTACTTGATATTATAAAAAATTAAATACAAATGTTTTCAACCCAGGTTCATTTTTTTAACGATTTTACTTTAATTAATTTTTATAATCTGTTTTTTTTTTAATTTAGTAATGGCCATAATTCTAGAAATTTAACTTATACATGATTTTATAATCTAATCCAATACATGGCACTTCGTATGTGATTATAATCTGTCAAATTTTCAACTGGACCAACTGCAGCAATAACTGGACATTGATCATAAATATATTTCATACCTACATCATGAATGGATTGAGACGTGACATTCTGCAAATAAAATATTGTTTTGTACTTTACACTTATATATTTTTTTCTTTATCAAATTTTTTTAAATTGTTTATTTTCTTTAATATTTGCTATTATATCCTTAAGTTTTTACTAATTTCTCATTTAGTGAATAATATTAAAGAATGACTAGTTTTACAGATTTTTTAAATCAGCGACCATTAATTCTCTATTTTACTTATTTTTTCTATAATCTAGTTTTATTTTTATATTTTTTTCGTATTGCACTTTATGTTTATCATACAATTAATCTTTAGCGTAATTTATATTTAATTGAATGCTATTTTATATACAAAATTTTATTGTCTTATCTTGAAATTCATATCATAATTTTCAATAAAAACTGAATTATTTAGTTAAAGATTGTTTCAATTTTTTGTTAACCATTTGATAGTTCAATAAATAAAGAATTTAACCTTTATCTTAAATGTAATTTGTTAATTTCTTTTGTAAATTATTTTTTTTGTGTACTCTAATTACATTTAAAATTATTAAAATTCCAATTTGTTTTATTATAATTTTCTTCTTTATAATTTCATTTTGTGAATTAATTTGGACTCTAAATCACATTTACATTAATTTTATACATTTGATTCTTTTATATGATTAGAGATGATTATTTTAAGCTTAAACTTTAAAACATTAAATTTCAGCAATTACTTAGATTTGGTTGAAAGTTAATTTTAAATAGAAATATTTAAAAATATTATATAATATTTACCTCTATTCTAGCTTCAAGTTCATGAAGAGGAATTCTGCGATCATAGCATAACATCTGTCTACCAATGTCTTCACAAACAGCAGTAGTTCCATCCAATTGTAAAAGCATATTTGTTTTTAAAATATTTTTTGCCCTATTAACTTCTTTTTCAGTCACTGACGTACATAGTTTAATCCATTGTTGTTGAATATTCCAAATCATATCTTCACACTGCATTGGTTCACATATGAAGTAAACGCCCCACAGACCAGTATCCTAATGTAATTTAATTGTCAAAGCAAATATAACATTGAATATAATATGTTAAACATATTTTAAAAATTTAGAATTGAATAAAATATAAAAAGAACTTGTTAAGAATTTAATTTTATTAATATTTTATAATGATGTTATGTAATGAAGGGATATATAATAATATGCTTTAATTCCTATATTTTCTTCAAAATTAAATTATTTTTATGGATCTAAATTATACCCATCGATCATATCGGTTTAATTACTTTTTTTTTTTTAATTTAATATAAATTTTTTATTGAGGAAGTAAAATAGCACCTTATAACACGTATTGAAACTTTGATAACTGTGACAAAGTTCACCGGATGCTGCGATTCTAGCCAAATTAGTAGCATTATTAGTACCTCCACCTTGGCTACGATCCCAAGAACCGAGCAAAGTATTAGCAACCATCAAAGGGATATTGTCAGCATCCCGCCAACCAGCACCTATCATGAAATTGTTTCATTATATATATGTTTATATTTATGCTTATAGTTATGTGTGTTTGAATAATTGTTAAAAATGGTAACATAATAGTAATAAAACTTTATTATTAGGTAAAATTATTAAATACTTTTTGATTCCGTGTAATTAAGTCTATATATGTAAAAATAAAATCTTTATCGTATGAATAATTATTGAAATAATTTACACATAATTTATTTTACGATTTTTCAAATTTTAACAAAATGATTATTTGGTACCAATTATTTCTTGGTAAAATATTTTTTAACTAGTATATAAAACTTAAGAATAATTTATATGTAATCATAATAAACTTATACATTTTAATAGTAAAATTATTATGTGATTTACAAAGTTATTATGAATTTACACTTAGAAAAAATGGTATTATTGGATGTGTCATATATTACAATTCTTATGTCAGTTTTTTAGAAACCTAAGCAGATATTTATAATAAAATAATTAAGAATTAAAAAAAATGAAAAATTAGACAATTTTATTAAAATTATTACAAATATACACAATAATTAATAAGTGCATTCGCATTTATTAAATTTTTAGGTTTAACAATTTAAGACTACCTTCAACAGCGATGGCAATATGCGCAAGGGGCATTGTGTCATCGCGAACGCGAATTTCTGAGCCCGTATATCGGCAAGATAATTTTTCATCCGGGATCGCATTGTAATGAGGAGCATTCATATTTCCAAAATGCTGTTGAGCGAGTTCAACCAATTGATTATGACAAACACCACCAGCTCCAGCAAATACAAATCTAGTTAAATAAAAATATATTTCTATTTTTACAAACTGAACGTTTGCTATTTCTTTCTCGTTCTACATCTCTCTCTCCACCGGCGCATGCCAAACTCTTCCTTCTCTTTATTGAAGTATTTGGTTGATTCTTAATAAAAATTTCATGTATGCATTTTACAATATTCCTTTAAGTAAATATGTATTTATCGGTAGATTTTTTATTTCATTCGATTTAGCAATATATACGAATCATTTAAAATACTAAAAATAAAAATATAAAATATTCTATTGTTCAGGTTCAGCTTGCTAAATTAAAAACGACTTTTTCAGATACACTTAAATTTATAATTTCGAGAATATTTTTTTTTTTTAATAAACCTGTTTCATAGAAGTTTGATTATATATAGATTTAAGTATTTACATTTAAGCCAAATAACGTAGATGAGCTAATAAATATTTTCAATCTTTTGAATAAATAATATCTAACAGGATAAATAAGAAAATATTGATTTAAATTTACCTTGGTGGGCCATAGTTGTGTTTTACATAAGAAAGAAGATCGCTTTTTGAAATAGATTTAATATTTTTAGTTGGTCCAAGAATTGTCCTTCCAAGTGGGGTTCCTTGATATGCAATTGAATGCAAATGGTCAAAAACTACTTCTTGCAAGTTTGTTTCTACCTCTTGCATTTCTCTTAAAATAACTCCTCGTTCACGTTCTATTTCACTTTCTCCTAATTTCGAATTTTGAATAATATCACTGAGAATTTCTACAGCCCTTGGAACATCCTGTTTCAAACACTTAGCATAAAAAACTGTTTGTTCTCGACTAGTATAAGCATTTAAATGTGCTCCCATGTTTTCGATTTCTAGTTCGAGATCAGTTTGTGAACGTTTAGTTGTTCCCTAAAAAATAAATGATTTTATGAATTATAGAACAATAAGAAAATATAACTTATGAAAAAATTGAAATATTTCTACATTTTAATTAAATATATGAATTTTTTTACTAGTATTTCTAAAATACTTAATAATAAATAAACTAATATCTTATATATAATATAAATTTTATATACGATATTATTTAATTTTTATTCTGTGAAATTATATTATTTCATGGATTATCATATGTAAATCGTATATATATTATAAAAAAGAAATTTATATTTAATATTTATTATTTAATGTAAAACAAGAAAAATATTATTATAATTTATAATAGAATATTGTTATATATTGATATTTTTAAGTAAAATTAATATATTTTAGAAATTGATAGTTGTTAAATATAAAATTTATCATTTTTCAGAATTTTTATGAATATTTGCGATGCCGCATGTTCGAATTCTAACGTTTTAATTTATGGCTCGAACTGCTAATTCAATAGTTCAGTGGATTAATATCTCGCCATAGCGATTTAGGAAGAAAGACGGGACCAAGGGAAGGGGTGAAAAGTATAATGTAATATATATGAGTTCGATTATTAGTTTTCTGCTTATGAATTATAATATTGTAGCGTTGTTAGTTACTTCTATTGAGATTGAGAATTATTCTATTGTAGTGGTATGACTTCTTTCTTGACCTCTTGATTGTTTGCGATTTGAATTGCAGTTCGCTGGTGGTGCAAGTGACACTGATGTAAGATGCACTACTCAATAATAATACTAAATATAGAATTACACTGAGCACTAAACTGAATTTATCGTAGAGAACAATACTGAAAGCCAGATGTGTGGTGACTGACTGGATGTTAAAAATACAGTGCGTAGCGCGTCAAAGGGCCACTCTTAAATATTTACGTAGGAGCTTGCGACGTCGGTAGCGCATCGGTGGTTGTTGCTATGCCGATCATTATGGTGACGTCACTAGAATCTATCCTTGAGAGTTCGTCTGCATTGCTTGTCGGATTCGTGTCTAATGTTTGAGTATTTAACGTAGGGAAATTTCCCGACTTCGCTGAATTGTGTTTATAAGTAAATGTCCAGGTGTTTACACCTCTCCCACTTTTGAATTCCGCCTTTAACTGCTCCGCCCACCATCATCAATTTTTTGATGATGAAATTTGTGGTTCAGGAATTGGGAGTACGACAAGCTTATGAACTGGCCTCACCATAGTGGTAGTAGCAGTTTTCAGTGTAACTACTCTCGTCAGTCTGTCACTACCGGGATGCAATTTTATTACTCGAGCAAGTGGCCACTTGCTGGGTGATAAATGCTCATCGGCAATGAGTATCAAGGACCCTTCCTTAATATCATTCTGTGGGTAATGGCATTTCGATATTGATTGTTGTTTATGTAGGTAGTGAGTTGACCAGAGTGACCAAAACTGTTGGACACGTCGTTGGATGGATTGCCATCGAGATAGTCTAGGCATGGGTATTTCTTGGACCGATGGTTCAGGAAGAGCCATGAGCGGACCTCCTATAAGGAAATGGTCAGGAGTGAGTGCGATTAAATCTTCTGGATCGTCGCTAAGTGGTTCTAAGGATCTGGAGTTCAGGATGGCTTCGATTTGAGCAAGCAGAGTAGTGAGCTCCTCGAAGGTGAGCAAGGTGTCTCCAATGGTGCGTCTGAGGTGATGTTGCACTTATTTTACTACCGCTTCCCACTTACTCCCCATGTGGGGCGCTGAGGGTGGATTGAATTTCTAGTTAGTGTTATCTTGCACCATGATACCTTCGATCTGTTGCTCTTCGAGGGTGCCTTGAATAAATTGCCTTTCTAGAGCAGCATCCGTACATATGAAGGTAGTACCGCAATCAGAATGGGTTGTGCTTAGAATCCCTCGACGAGCAACGAATCTTCTGTATGCGGAAATGAAGCCGTCAGTTGTGTAATCGGAAAGTAATTCTAAGTGAACTGCTGAAGTGACAAAACAGACGAAGGTGCAGATCTAGGTCTTATATGTTTTCGCAGCTCGACCTCTTTTTGTTTTCAAAGACATAGGGCCAGCATAATCCACGTCAGTGTGAGGTAATGGTCTCGCTGGTGTCACTCTTGTGATTGGTAGTTGTCCTAATAGTTGTTACGCACGAATTGCCCTTTGTCGTGCGCACACACCGCAGTGCGGGATATAAGTTTTTATCGGGTGCCTTCCGCCTATGATCCAATACTGTTGGCGGATGTATGCCATTTCCGTATATATCCGTATATGCCATATACGTATTTCCACCCGTAGCGTGGTTACTACGTAGTGAGTTAACCTTGAAAGTAATAGTGCTGTTGCGAGTTCCAATCTTGGTATGGTGATTTTCTTTAACGGAGCCACCTTTGTCTTTAAGCATACCAGTGTGGTTGTGGTGCTATGTGAATCGTGCACCGAGATGTAAATGGCGGCAGAAATTGCGCGTTGAGATGCATTAGAAAAACCATGCAATTCTTGTCGAGAGGAGCCTGTAGTGTTAAGTCAACGTGGGATGATTATATTTGACAATGTGGTAAGATCCTTTCTAATGATTGTCCATTGGGATGACAGTTGAGTAGGTAGAGTTTCTCATCCCACTGTAGTTTGTGTAACCAGAACTCCTGCATGAAGATATTTGCTTTGATTACAACGGATGATACAAAGCCCAGTGGGTCAAATAACCTTGCAACCTCAGATAGGATGAGGCGCTTCGTGAATTTACTGTTTTGTTTCGGATTCTGTATTGTCGTGAATGAAAATTTATCGTGTTATGGAGACCATTGTAGTCCAAGAATCTTAGTCGCACAATCGTCGAATGAAACTGCTTGTGGGTGAATATGATCGGCGTTGACTACGGTGATGACGTCCTTGTATCTTTCATGCCATTTTGCAAATGGAAATCCGCACGTCATGCAGAGATCCTTCAATTGGAGTGCGACTCTGACCAACTGCTCTGGCGTGTCAGTATTACCAAAAATGTTGTCAACGTATCTCCCATGTAGTATGGAAAGTACCGCAAGGGGCTACTTACTTCCTTCATTGTCCACCAGGTGGAGCAGTGTTCTAACGGCGAGGAATGGTGTAGATCTTGTGCCGTAGGTGATAGTTGTTAATTGATATGACACTTCTTGGTCCTTTTCGTCAATCCAAAAAATTCTTTGAAGATCCCAGTCACCTCGGTGCACTCGTTATCTGTTGATACATTTTTGTAATGTCGGTTGCAAATAGGTATCGTTGTCTCCTGATCCAAATTAACACATCTAAAATGTCGGGATTCAAGTTGGGTTCGGTATGCATAATGTCGTTGAGAAAGAGTACAGAGGTTCACTTGCAGGAATCATTGAATACCATTCTTAATTTGGTGGTGGTGCTGTCAGGTTTGAGTACATCGTGGTGTGGCAGATAGTATTGAACTTGATGACTGAGAAGTGAAGGTGCTTGTCACATGTGGTCAAGATTCTTATATTCCAGCATGAATCGTTGGTATTGTTGGTGATAACCTTCTGTTTTTGAGAATTTTCTAACCAGGCTCTGTAACATGCAACGCGAGGTTTCGTACTTGTCCCCAAGACCTATAGCAGGGGCATTGAGTGGAATGCGTACTATGTATTGTCCATTCGACGTGCGAAAGTAATTGTTCTTGTAGTGTTTCTCACACTCTTGCTCTTCTGGCGTGAGCTTGGGTTTTTCGTTTGAGTGTATTTCCTCTAAGACCCAAAATTTTGTGAGTAGTTCATGCAGTGTTTTCTCATCATCATGCTAGGATACATGAAATGCTGTGACCATTGAGTATTGATTGGAGGTTACTGGTCCGAGCACAAGCCATCCAAAAATGGACAATTGGGCCATAGATGCATGCGGAGAGTCGGTGATGACTTGAGGTTTGATTATTTTTCCATACATATCGGCTCCCAGAATAATGTCTACAGCTCGAGGTACAAAGTACTGAGGGTCTGCTAATGGTATATTTTTCAGATGTTGCCAATCATGTACCGCTGGTTCAGAGGAAGGTATCACCTTGGTCAGTGACTTGAGGATGTGGGCCTGTATGGTAACAATAGAGGATGAAAGTGTTAATGACACGACACCTTGCGTTTTGGTCATGGGAATTCCCTTAATTCCATACACTTGAATGTTGGAGTTCTTCTTTGGAATATGTAAATCTCGAACGAGGCTTCGGACAACGAACGATAGCTCGTCGTATAATGTTGTTTGATCGCAATTCTGCAATGGCGGTAGCAAGTAATGAACAGTTCGTATGGCTGATTGCACCATCATGTTAGATGGACGATGAGGTTCGTTTAGAAACGCGTGATGCTATGGTTTTTCCAACATTTTTTGCATTTTGCGCTCGAACCGCAAAGACTGACATCGTGATGTTTCAAGCAGTTAATGCAGATTCCTCTTTCTGTTACAATTTTTCGTCTGAATAGGATTTGCTCCGCACTAGATCACAGAGCTAAATTGAGTGGTTTCCGTCGCAATAGACACAGCCCCCTTCCTCTCGGCCAGAGGAAGGTTTTAACAGGGGTTTCTTTAGAGATAATTGGTAACAGCTGGAGGACTTCCCTTTTTTTGAGGACGATGATATCAATCAAGAAGGCATCGTTGATGGTTTCAGTGAGCTGGTGACCGGTTGTCTCACCCCTTCACCTTGTCGCAGAAACCTCACCCTGGTTGTGAGGGATGTCCTTAATTTCTCTAATCGCGGATAGGTGGTGGAAGTCCTTAGTGAAGTTTCCCATAGATCCACGGTGGCGCGGTCGAAGTAGAGTGTAATCTGATGTACCATTAAGTAATTCCATAGGTCTGATAGCACATTGAATGAAAGGAGGTGTTTGAGTGCTTCTTCTGATCTTTTGGCCAGTTCATCTAACGTGTCCGTGTTACTCTTTATCGGTTTTACTGGAGGCAATAGTTTAAGAAAGGCCGAGCACATTGAGAGGCGTTGATTCTTGTATTGCTGATTGAGTAGCTCCCATACTGGTAACAGTGATTCGTTGGTTAGTGGGAGCCCCGTGACTAATGGCAATGTTGACTCGTCCAATGAAGTATAGAGGTAATGCAAATTCTCCACATTAGTGATGTCCTTATTAATGACGAGCGCAGTGAAGAGGTCGCTAAATACATCCCAATCTTCTTGTTTTCCGGAAAAACGTGGGAGTTTAATCGTTAATAAATGACTTGCGGTGGGTTTGAATGAAGGTGCGGTGGCCGGGAGCTCGGTGCATCCGACCATGAGTTGCTGGCGCAGCGAGCTGTTTATGCCTCGAGTGTTGGTGTATTGAACGCTTTCTCTTGTGAAGGCATCTGATGAAATGTACCCGTGGTCCTTTTCATTCGCTGGCCAGATGATTTCCAAGTACGCATTTTCTTTAGCAAAGGTCGTGTGGATTTTCTTTGCTATTGATTCGGAGTTGGAGAGTTCCTCTAATGTAACAGTGGGTGCAAGTGTGGCATATCGTTCAGCGAGGGTCTGCAATAAATTAATGCGCTTAAACTGTGTTTTTACGTTCATAGAAAATTCAGTATTTATCTGTGGGGATGTGGCGCTGTGAAAAGTTTTAGCTCTCGTTGATTTGGTGTCCTTGGGTGTCTTAGTGCCCTTGGCATCCATTGTGACTGTTCTGAATTTGTTCTGAACTGTTGGAGGGGGAATCTCGGATCTCCCGTATATAATTGAGCGGTTAGTGGTTCGGAAAGTGATACTACGTGTTGTGTTGATGTACTGTTTTTCTCACTTCAATATAAATAAGTATGTAAAAGGACAAGACAGTGAAGGTTGTTTGTCATATTTATTTTTGAAGCTCTGTATCTGGCAGACCCGATGATTGTAGGTCGCCGCTGCACGTGAGGAACCGCCGCTATGCGTGTTCTGGCTTACTTCCTTGAATCTGCTCTCTGGCGATGAGATAATCCGGCTCGAAGGACTAAATGTTCGAATTTTAACGTTTTAATTTATGGCTCCCACCGCCAATTTAATAGTTCAGTGGATTAATCTCTCGCCATAGCGATTTAGGAAGAAAGAAGGGACCAAGGGAAGGGGTGAAAAGTATAATGTAATATATATGAGTTCGATTATTAGTTTTCTGCTTATGAATTATAATATTGTAGCGTTGTTAATTACTTCTATTGAGATTGAGAATTATTCTATTGTAGTGGTATGACTTCTTTCTTGACCTCTTGATTGTTTGCGATTTGAATTGCAGTTCGCTGGTGGTGCAAGTGACACTGATGTAAGATGCACTACTCAATAATAATACTAAATATAGAATTACACTGAGCACTAAACTGAATTTATCGTAGAGAACAATACTGAAAGCCAGATGTGTGGTGACTGACTGGATGTTAAAAATACAGTGCGTAGCGCGTCAAAGGGCCGCTCTTAAATATTTACGTAGGAGCTTGCGACGTCGGTAGCGCATCGGTGGTTGTTGCTATGCCGATCATTATGGTGACGTCACTAGAATCTATCCGTGAGAGTTCATCGGCATTGCTAGTCGGATTCGTGTCTAATGTTTGAGTATTTAGCGTAGGGAAATTTCCAGACTTCGCTGAATTATGTTTATAAGTAAGTGTTCAGGTGTTTACACCTCTCCCACTTTTGTATTCCGCCTTTAACTGCTTCATTTTCGAACAGCGTATATGAAATAACGATACTTTAATTGCTCATCTTTTTTCAATTTAAATAAAATAAAGAAACTACATTCATTTCAATTTACGATATCATTAATTTTAAGAGTATTATTTGAAATTCTATAAAAATTAATTTATTGAAGATCAATATTTTTAAAAATAAATAACTATTTGTTTACAAAAAGCTGTAATTTCCATTAGTATATTTAAAAAAAAATTAGTTGATGTATTACAATTTTTATTTACTATATATTCTGTATTTAAAAAATCGATTTTAATATTGCGAATAAATTAATATGATAAATGATATAAAAAATTACGGAAATATTCAATTATATACTAAAATAATTACGATTTAAAGATTGTTAATCTTATTTCACACAATAAATTTTTGATTAAAAATTTTTTCTGAACAATTATATATAAAATAATAAAAATCGCGTGACAATTATTTAATACTCTCCATTTAATTATATTATTTAATATTAAACTAATATTATACATTCAATTAATCTGGGATTTGCAAAATTGGAATTCCATAAAAACTCGAAATTATAACAATTAAATTTACGTTTTAAAACTTACATATCAACAAATGAAAAATTTTTTACATTTTTGCCTCAGAATTTACAAATAGCATGTTTAATTTTTTATCATATTTATAAAATAGTACGTTTTATGTAATAAATATTGTAATAAATGTTAATTATTAACAAATAATTTTAACAAAATTGTTACAATGTTATTTCTTAAAATCAATTACAATTACTAAAAATTGCATGATAAATCAAATATACATACGTATAACCCTAATGTTATGTAATAAATTGTTTTTATTGTACTATTAAAATATTGGAACATTTATGAGATAATATTCTGGCATTATTTGTATCGTATAAAAACAATTTTGTTCATGTCTTGATAATAATTGTTTTATTTTACTACATGCCTTTCATAAAAACTACAAACTAAATGAAAACGCTTAATGTGTAATCATAAACTGTCGAACCATATAAAATAGTAATTAACAATGTTATATACAATTGTATTGTACCATCGAAAAAATATTAAAATTAAAATTATAACGTATATGTTTAGAATCATATAATTGTTCATAAAAATTCTGAGTACCTTCATATACATAAAACATGCTTAATAATTCCAAGTGCTGGATTGATTTACATAAGTTACTTTTTAATAGGTATTGCAATCTTTGCTTAAACAAAATTTGCTTTGGGTAATAAACAAATATTTAATGAAATAAAATCAAGTATTTTATTCATTAGTGAACTACATTTGCAACTAATATTACTTAGAATTTTAAATACTTATGACTAAATCTATTATAACGATAACAAGGAATTTATAGCAATAATAATAATAAAAGATTATATCTTACAGTAATACATCGATAGTTTTAGTCGAACAATGAACAATAATATTGTTGTATAGAAATCGAAGAGTTAATAATAGTTATAACAATAACAACAATAACAACAATAATAATAATAAATTATAAAACAGTTTTAAGGATTGTGATATAAGATTACTTCGTTTTATTCATCGAACCGCTCATATGATGTGTTGTCATCTGTCTAAACGTTATAAAAAAGCATATGGATATTATTGAATTGATTTGAAAACATGATTTATATTAGAAAAATATTTCTGATATATATTATTGTTTTTTAATATTTTTTACAGAAATTATTTTTTGAAATATTAGGTAAGATAAACAATTAGTGATTGCATACAAAATTTATTCTTTAAAATTGCGGGAAATTTATCGTTATGGAAAGCTCGAAAGTACTAAAGGTTCTATTGTATATATAGGTATAATGGAGTGTTTTTATTGTTTTAATATTTAGATCAGTTTGAACAATTTAATATATTTTTTACTACACTTTTTAGCGAATTAAATTATAAAAAACAAACAATAGATTTTCAGACTATTTTGTATTCATTATTGCTGGTATATAATATATTCCTATATATTTATAAACAGTTGCAAAAATTCATTGGTTTATATTATTTTCATGAATATACTAAAGAACTGATAGCATTTTACAACTAAATAATTATGATAGTAATTTAAAAAAATATATCTTTCAATAAATGTTTTTACTATGATTAAATATTCAATACATTGAACTTTTGTAATTAATTATACTGCCAAACAAAACTAGATGAAATAGTTTAATTATTTATGTTTAATAATTGAACTATTTTATTAAATCAATAATTAATTGAAGTAAATTGAAAAAGGCAAACCGAATCGAGTTTCAGGAAAGAACAGACTAATATTAAATATATATTATTCATCTATGTGATAGATTTACTATTATGCATTGAACTGTAGATACATAAACAATTATTTTAATTAAAAAATGAAATAATTTATATTTTCTTTAATTAATTTAAATTGAATTATTGTGTAGAAGTAATTGTATTGTATTTATAAAACACACAATATTGAGTATATACATATAATTTGATAGTCTATTTAAAAAAATTACAGAAGACTTTGCAAAAATAAAATTTGCTGGTTTATAATCTTTATAAAATTTCCATGCCGAGCAGTTATTAAAAAAATCCAAATATACAGAAATTACTTACATAGATATTTTAATCATTAGTAGTTACTGTACGATACTAAAAACTTCATTATTAAAAAATCTATTTGTGTTTGGAGTTTTAACAAAAATTGATATTGCTTTTATAAAACAGATATTTATAAAAAATATTCTAAAATTTCCAAATGGATAACAGATTTCGGTTTCATAAATTAATCTGTACATTGTAAATTAATTTATTTATTAGACTGCCTAGTTTGGGGAATGAGAGAAAAAGGGAGAACATTAGTGTAAAAAGATAAATAAAAATAGGCAAAATACGGTAGAAACAGCGTAATTAGTCCAGTGCGAATGACGCCTAGTTCACATTTTTTCATATTCATAAAGCCATCTCTAAAAAAAATTTTTAAATTTAATCAGAAGTAACTTTTAGTATTGATTTTCAAAAGTGAACATTAAAATATTGATAGCATAAGTTACATTTAAAGTTCTCAGAATATGTTATTCGTTCAAAAATATAAACTGCTATACTTATACATATTTAATGAAAATAATATAACAAATTTAGATTTTTGAAAATCCAAGATAAAATTAAAAGGAAAGTGTCTAATGATTATATAGAAAATAAAAATAAAAATAAAATTACGAACAAAATGACTAATAAAACTGAAATAAAATGTAATATACAAATATAACTTAATATTGGATTAATAACCTAATTATAGATACATTATTTTTAAATATAAGATATTCAAATAATATTATTTATTATTATTAAAAGATATTATTATAAAATAAATTTATAATTGATTTTGTTCATGCTAATAAATTCATATTATGGATGAATATTGTTGAATTTTAAAAATGGGATCTGTTGATTGTTATTATAAAATATTATGAAGAAAATTAATTTCTGAAATATTTTACTTAAAGCTTGTAAATAAATAATCTAATACGACTATAGCTACAAAAAAATGTACAATTTTGCTATTTATTCATGGATATTGTATAATCAACTGTATTTATTATACTAAAATATTTAAGCTAAGATATTTCATTTTATAAACAAAATTGTTAATATTATGATTTTAATTTTTTCTTATTAATATAATGTTAAATATTAATCAAATTATAAAAGAAATTTACTGCTTCAAATATTATTTTACGATTCAATTGTAAAAAATTATTACAATAAAAATATTTTTTACTAATAACATTTATAAGTTCATATAATTAATATATCCACAGTTATACAAATTTTTTAGAGTGGCAAATCCGTAAATTAATTAAATATTCAAAATCTGCACTGTTTTACATATCTGTACAATTATGATATATAAACATTTAAAACTCAATATACTGAAAATTAATTCAATAATTTGAATAGTTTTAAAAGAGCGAAATAAAAAAATTATAATACTTAGTAAATATTTTCCACATTTAAATATAAAATATATTTTTCTTTTATTTCTATTTAATCATTCATAATATTTAAATTTTTAAATTTTAATTAATTTAATAGAAACCTTTTTTTAGATGGATATTAAATTAATCAACATATTTAAGATATTAAAATGAAAATAAAAGCATGATAAATAGAATACCTTAAAAGCCATGTGTTCCATAAAATGGGCTACACCATTATTTTCATCATTTTCGTATCGACTTCCAGCATCAATCCATAGACCTATAGTTGCAGTCGCTGCACCACTATTTTCACTAGCTATTCTCATTCCATTATCTAATGTAGTAATTTCAGTTGGTGGTTGATTAATAAGCGCTTCATTGAGACAACGTGTTGCTGTTGATCTCCATTGTTTGAAAAACTACAATGAAACAAATTTATATATATAATTTGATAAAAAATAAGAAGATAAAAATATCTATATAGATTAAAAAAATGGAACATTGGATTATAAAAAAAAATTATAAGAACTATAACTTGTGCACAAATAAAGAGAAATTAAACAATATTATAAATAAATTTATAATAGATATAATATAAATTGTTGGCTACGTATTACATAATGAAGAAACTGTTATTAAAAATCATTTGTGATTTAAGTAATTAAATAAATTGTAATTTTATAGTATTATAGTAATATTATAATAATATATTATAATAATACCCTCAAATATCCGTTGTTATTTGTGTTTCTAAGAAGAGTAAAATTAAGATTTATTAAATGAGTCGCCATTTTTAGATATCGAAAAACCAACCTTTAAAACAATAGACATGCATGAAGATACGACTAACTAGCTCAGCTAACGAAAATTTTAATCATTCAAAAATAAAATTATCCACATTTATAGTTTAATTATATACAGTATTATACATTATTAATACTATTAATTAATATATATTTATTATTAAATGCAGACTAACACTTCTAATGATTTATTCGTATAAAATATTGTATTTATTTATATATATTCTATTATATAAATATATTAATTATAAACATAAATATTTAAAATATCTCTCGATTATTATATTTAGTATAATTATTAAATTGAAAAATATAATTTTTTATTATATTATTTTAGTTTGTTAAACATACACTTTAGACATGCATTTCAGCGTTTTATCCAATGTAAGTAAACTGGTAAATTTCTAAATGTTTGTTGTATATTGTCTTAAAATGAAAATTGTAAACTTTCATTTTACTTCAATCGTTGATTTTAATGTTATTTGAGTTTATATTAATTATACATTTTTAAAAAATTATAAAAACTAAATCTAAATTTTTTTCATGACATAATTTTTTGATTTTATAATTATTTTCATAGCATATTTTTCGAAATTGGTATTATTTACTGGCTCGAACTGCCAACGTTTCGATAGCTTTAATAATTTGCCGCACGCCCTAGCAAATGCTTAGGTGGGAGTCAACTGGAAGGGTTGTAGAAATGTGCAGTATGTGCAAACTTTGTTAACATATGGTTTATTAACAGTTACATTAATTATAAGCAGGATTAACTTCTTACAAAAGAGTGTAAACTCTGTCTTGTCTCAATGATGAAGTTTCTCCTTGATAGTGACAATGTCGTGGCCTCTGCTAGTGCTTATGACTATGTAAGGACTAGCAGAGATAAGTTCACAATTCTGTCTAGCATGTGTGCCTTGAAGAGTATATATGCACGCACGCCTATGTAGGACGTGTGGCCTCAAATATATACAATGAGGGTGGCTTTGGTCTTTGCTCATGTTGTAAAGATTAGCAGAATTATGCCCATATGCCTATGTAGGACGTGTGCCGTTGAAGTGCATATATGCACACACGCTATATAGGAAGTGGATACAATAATGTGGCTTCTGCTAATCTGTCAGAATTAGCAGTGATATGCGCACAATCCTATATAGGATGTCTAGCCTAAATGATTATAAAGAAATACCTTGAGAATATGCTTTTTGTACCCCTATAGTTTCTCGTAATGCAGCAGCACCCTTGACTGCTTGTAAGTTGTAGCACGCTTGATGATTAAAATGTGTATCCTTGGAATTGATTCATTGCATGAGTGTAACTGAGTGATTGGTGTATGAGAGAAAGCACTGGCTGAATAGCGTAGCTTAATGACTGTTAAATGTTTGACTGAATAATTTACAATGAGCTTCTACTTAGCTAGCAATTAAGTCAGTGAAGCTCTGCTGGAATAATGAGGCGCAAAACTAATACTCTAGAAGTTTCGAGAACTTCAAGAAAAACAATGCTTAAGAAATTTAGAGAATTCTAAACGACATTACTATGTGAAGACGATATAAATATTGTAGGGAATTTAAAAACAAAACATAACAATTATTCGAAAATTCTCGAACCCAATGTTTAAAGAAACTTGAGAGTTAGAGGGACTAGCAATTCCGAGAGCCAACGGTCTTGGAAATTGCTTCAATCCCGAATAGGCTTTATTTCTTTTATTATAGACATAAATATCTTCAATGTAATTGTTTAGAATTAACTAAGAAAACCACTAGATGTTGTATGGGAAAATGTGTGGGCAAGTGGAGGGGGTAATACACTGATTAAAAAATTAACACATATAATTCTTATTGCTGTTTATTCCTTTTATTTTCCAATTTACTTCCCATTTTAGGGATGATTAATCGTGATGAGGTTATAAATAACCTTTATGTTTCTCAATAATAATGTGGCGTTGCTTCTATTGGAGAAGTAATGGGTGATAAATTCCTTATTGTCTGGACGTAACTGGTGAGATAACGATTTACTGGGATAGGTTTTAATCTATTAAATATTACCACTTGAGAGGTTATGATCGTTTGTTGTACTCTGAACGAACACTACAATTCTTGTTGTCTCGTGATCTTGACATGTGCTGCAGTTGCCTCTGAATAGTGGGCCGTGTGAGTGAGCACGTGCCTAAGATAGAGGTTAGAGAAATGCTCGCCACTGAATGGCGTGAATTGGTGGTCTTGAGAAGTGACTTACTTGGAAGTTGTAGTGTGATCTTTTCAGTTTCTCCTCACAAACTTGATAGGAAGCTTCCATGCACGAACTGCTTGCACTTGAACTTTCTTTTGTCTCCTTTGCTGAGATGACGAGAATCTCAGTACTTGTGCTAAATGCGCTTGATGAGACTAAATGTAACTGGATATTGAATCACTGACGTAGAAAGATATTTTGTAAGACTCAGCTGTTCAACTTTTCTCCATTTCTCCTTCTTGAGAATAGGTTGTGATTTTTCGTGAGAATAGGTCGTGACTTATCTGGTGAGAATAAGTGTTTTGGTTTGCTTTCGTTCTTCTTAAATAGTTCACTGACCCAGTTACACTAGCAACCCCTTCTTCTTTCTTGTATCCAATTAGAGTGCGACTTTGGGCGGCATGATTAATCATGCATGCCTTCATTTCCATTTCCTTCCGGGTTTAGTCTTGAATATGCTAAAATTGGGAAAGTATCTAAAGGGGGGGGGCGTCTCTTATTCGTCTTCTCTTCCTTCTCTGGGACTTATCGATAGGGGAGGTTCTCTGGAAGCGCTGCGATTGACTAACGCGATCGACAAGACTCGGCGTAGTTGAGAACAATGTAAGCATTGTCTTAAAGTGCCGATGAGCACGTACGCCGATTGCCCGGTGTCGTACGTGCTGGGATTTTGGGTTGCAGTGACAAGTAGGAATTGTTTTTTATGGTCAAGAATTGTATGTACATCTGGCACTTCCAATTGTTCTAGTACAAGCAGAGCCGACGCGTTCGTGCCAGTAAACAGTTAGGTCATTAACGCGGCAAACAATGAACGAATTGTCAATGCGAAGTAACTAGCATAACTGATTTTCGGGGTTTTCCAGATGTACTGACCTTTTCGTGTCTCCAACATCAGCGAGAGGATTTTCTTCAAACTTTATGATCGAGTTTAATGACTTTTTAGCTTGATACAAAAAAGCAGGAGTTTTATTGAAGCTAACGACAATTTAATGATGTTGCTTTGCCAGATGTTTTATTGGATTGAAAAAGGTTTAGCAATCTGAAACCGTAATATAAAATCTCATTTAATAGGTTGAGTATATTAATTATGTTAAAATTTAGCCGTTCGCGGGAGTTTTGCGATCGCATAGTACCTATCGCGGCTGGTGCATTCACACCATCAGTGTCGTACGAGGCTGGCGCGTTCGTACTTTCAATATTTGTCGTACGAGGCCGACGCGTTTGCGCTTTCAATATATGGCTTCTCTTTCAATTGAATTAATTATCTTGCCTAATTCTGTTATGAGTGCGCAGGTGTTACGCTTCTTATTTCCAAAACACTCTTGGAAGGCAATCAGCACTCTTGACTGCTTGAACTATGGCGCGCTTAAATAATTGTTGAATGTATTGGCTTCACTGTTGGCTTACTTGCTTATTGTTGCAGAATCTGGCTGAATTATGTGCGTATATGTAGTAAAACTGACTGACTGGTATGAGGTGGAATTTAGTTACAGTGTATAGTAATAACTGATAACTGATTCATTGATAAATTTACTGTGAGCTTACAACCCTGTTGAATACGCGCACGAAACTGAAGGCTTAGTCCTTCTGTGGCGGTTCTATTGAGACATATCGACTATTCCATAGCGGTCCTGCTAAGGCAGACCGTGATCCGTGCCATGCCGTCTTCACTGAGAGAGTTTTACTAAGAGATTGGTGTTGCCATGCTGAAAGTCTTGTATGACGTCCGAGTCGAAGCTCTAGAACATTCGAGAATCATAGGAAAACAAGGATCTACAAACTTTTTAGAATTCAAACGATGTTGCTATGCGGAATGATATTACATAAAATTCGTACATTGTGATTAATTTCGAAATATGAATGTATCGATAAATATTTAAAATATTCTTATTTTTAAATGAAAAATATTTTATTTATTTCTTACTGTATTTTTCTCAGAATTTGTTATGTTGAATTTGTTAAATGTTAAATAAAAAAAAGTTAAATAAAAATATGTTTGAATATTATATGTGAATGAAAATATGTATGAAATAAGTTATATACAGAATGACAAATAATAATTAAATAAACATAAGTAAAAAAAAAGTTTTTTAGTTGGGTCTATTTTATTTAAAATTAGTTGAAAAATAAATAAATGCATGTATTATAATCGAAAAGTTCTTTGTTTTTATATTTAAATTTTTTTAAACAATTTATCATTAAATTTGGATCAAATTAATTTAAAATAATTTTTCCATAAATTAATAATTTCCTTTGTGACGATAAACCAAAAACTGACATTAATTAAGTGCATTGTTTTATGATTTATATTCTTCCAGGTACAAGCAATGAAGGTCTTGATTGATTGAATTAACTGTTGACTCTTTAAGATGTTTATTTTATTTTATTATACATAAATAGTAATATCCTTTTTTATCAAGTATAAAATGACTTACTCTAATAAAAATAACTACATTAGGATAAATACATATTACAGAAAGAGGTGACTATAGGAAGATGCAAATAGGCTTGCACGAATCTTGTAATATATTTGTAATATATCTTGTAATATGGTATTTGAGAAATATCTTAAAGAGTCAACAGCTACATATTTGAGAATTCTGTTGTAGAAGATATATACTATGTGATAGATGGCTGGAGTCAAAGGTCAAAGACATTTTTGGAGGAAAATGAAATATAACAACATGAATTAAATATAGTACGATAAGAATAATAAAATACGAGAATAAAGAAAATAGAAATAACGATAAGAGAACTTATTTAACTAACAAGTTATTTAGTGATTGAAAAAAAGAAATTATGTCTATATGATCTCTTAGCAATAAGTCACCTTAACATTGGCGATAATGTAATTGTTAGTATTTAGTTTCGAAATATATGATAGCAATGACACCTAGTTAAGTTTATGTATTACTATGATAATTAAAACTTTTATTAAAACATTCAACAGATCAATCTTCACTGGTATAGGTTCTTTTTTGTAATTAATTTTTTCTACTTCATATTTGTACCGATATTATGATTATCAACTCTTTTTAAGCCTGGAATAGTTGACACTGGAGTATGAAAAAGGTACATAGGAGAATAACAAATCTAAACAATGTATAATATATATTTCTCTCTATATTATGATACGCAAATACAACAAATTACATAGAACAAACATTTCTATAAAAAAGTTTTATCACAAGATATATAAAATTCTTGGTTATACATTTTAATTATTTACATTAAATGTATATACATACTTGAGCGAATACGTTTAAATGTATGAAAAAGAATGTAAATCTTTTTTTACCACAAATGATCAATGTAGTTAATTATAAATATTCGTAAACATTATTAATGATACAATAAAATGAGAAATGATTAGATTAAAGCATGTATTTGTAAATTAAGAAAAAAAGAAAAATATTTATTATTTATTGTATAAAGAAAAATTATTTTAAATTATTTATCTAATCTAAACATTAACATTATTACGTCTATAATATAATTAAAGTAATATTTTATTGATGCAATTTCTTTTTTATCGTTTTTTACATGGTTTATTTTAATTTCAAGTAATTTTGGTTTAATATACAATTTTTTCAATAAAGTTTTTGAAAAAAAAATTATTTAAAATTTTTTCGAATAACCAATCACATCAAATTAAAACATTTTTTGCCTAACACCTTAAAAAAACTAATAATAAAACTTAAATAAACTAGTAATACCTAGTATTTTAACAATTTTAAAAATCAAAAAGCTTAAAGTATATTAGACCCTATAATAAGAATACTACACCAGACAATTTGAAGAAGTCTAAACGATAAAGGTTTATTATATTTTGATATAGTAATTTGAGTAAATTAAAATTTTTAATAATGGCTTCCGAACGTTATAGTTTTTCACTTACTACATTTAGGTAACCTATTCATTCGTTTGTTAAACTACATTTTTATTTTACATAGTGTTTTGTATATAATAACAATATTATTACCATAACCTAAAAAGAATATTTTAAATTGAATGACAATCACTTTTGCTCATAGTTTTAATATTTATTTATTACTTTTTTGTTTTATTATGTATGATAATATATCTAATTTACAAATTTAATGTTTTGTTAAAAATTATGTTATAAAATTTTAATGTTTCATATTTCTAAGAAATGTTTTTAAATATCTGTTATAATTTAAAGATATAAAATTAATTTATAAACTAACAAAATACAATTATTATCGAATTAATTTGAAATAATTATAATTTATATAATTGATAACAATACTTTAATACCGTTTTCAATATATTTTTATATTAATGAAAAATTTTTATTATATAGAATAAAATAATTTTAATATTAAAATTAAGTACGAATATATTGTGTCAAATGATTAAATACTACAAATTTTTAGAACTATATTGTACGTAGGTTAATTTTATTTTTTATTAAATTTTTTGTTAAAATATGACTTAAACTGTAAAATAAATATTTTTAATTATATTATAATTATAATATAATAATTTTAATTTTTTTTTTAAAAATTTTAATACAATTAATTCGTTTATAGTCCCTCTGGAAAACTAGTGCAAATTGAATATGCTTTAGCAGCTGTTGCAGCTGGTGCTCCTAGTGTAGGAATTAAAGCTTCAAATGGTGTTGTACTTGCAACAGAGAATAAACATAAATCTATATTGTATGATGAACATAGCGTATCTAAAGTTGAAATGATTACGGATTATATTGGAATGGTATACAGTGGAATTGGTCCTGACTATCGATTATTAGTTAAGCAAGCTCGCAAAATGGCTCAACAATATTATCTTGTATATAAAGAATCAATTCCTACAGCTCAACTGGTTCAGCGAGTTGCTATGTTAATGCAAGAATACACTCAATCTGGGTAAGATATTTTATATAAGCCATCTAATTTAACGGTATATTTCAATTAAAAAAATGCTTCGATATTTTATATAAATTATGCACAAATTTCATTAAAGTTATAATTTATCTTTTAAATTTTCATTTTTGATGTTTATGATAAGTTCAATTATTGATTACTTAATTTAAAATTAAATATGAATTTTAGATTATTGAAAATTCATCGTTATAGTATGAATATAGTATGTATTCAATAAATAATTGCTTAAACTAATTTATAATATAATTATAAAATTTTTTAAAAATTTGTTGATACAATTTCAATATTATATAGTAAGATCCACGTATATTAAATTTTAAGATTTAATAAAATTTACAAAATATTTTTGTTGATAATATCAAATTGTTTTAATTAAGTTATGAAATTTTATTAACAGTGGTGTAAGACCATTTGGAGTGTCATTATTAATTTGTGGATGGGATAAAGAAAAACCATATCTTTTTCAATGTGATCCATCTGGTGCTTATTTTGCTTGGAAAGCAACTGCAACAGGCAAGAACTTTATCAATGGTAAAACGTTTTTGGAGAAGCGTTATAGTGAAGACTTAGAGTTGGACGATGCTGTTCATACCGCAATTTTGACTCTTAAGGAAGGTTTTGAAGGGCAAATGACAGCAGACAATATTGAAGTTGGTATTTGTGATGCAAATGGTTTCAGAAGGTTAGACCCTTCAAACGTTAAAGATTATTTGGCTAATATACCATAATTTTATATATTCTATCATTTATATACTGTGTACTATTATATTTGCTGAATAAAGGTAAATAAATATACGAAATAAACAATAAAATCAAATTGTTCAATTTTATTTTGTGTAAATTGTTTATCTTTTTAGTTGATTTTATAATTTCTAATTTTATCAAATAAATTTATATTGTATATTATGTTTCTTCATGCTTAACTATTGTAGATTAAGGGAAATATAGTTATACAGTTATTAAATATAGATGCAACATATTTTGTACTAATTAAAAAAAAAAATACTTAATTGTATTAACTTATTAATAAATAGTAGATAGCTTGTTGAAAGTGAAAACATTTTGTATTCTTCTCTTTTACTTTAAAAAATGCAATTAAATATAGACTCACTTTTGCTGTAAATGATTGACAATCTATTTAATATTTTCTTATTATAAATTATAAAAACCTAATTACATTAAAAGTAAAGAATATGAGAGAACTACATGAATGTCATAAATTAAAATTGAAACGAACGTATTTTTATTCTTATCATTAAATTTTAATTTTCTGAGTGTAAGTATGTGTGTAAGTACTCGCGTGTGCATAAGTAGTGCTATAGTTTTATTATATATTACTTTTTTATTTTTCATGCATATGTATTACCAAATTAAATACTTTGTTCGTGTTTGGAATTACAGCCACCGATATAATCGCAGATCACGGTGGGTTAATAAGAACGTACCGCCGGTTTAATGGCGATGGGGGGGGGGGGGGGGGGGGGGGGGGGGGGGGGGGGGGGGGGCAGGAGGGAGAAGAGATTTCGAGCCATAACACGCGTTATAAATAGAATTAACGATATTATAGTCACATTAGTTGGTGTTGGCGTTACTGATTGTAGTGAGAATTGTTGAGTTCGTAGTGATTAGGCAGTTGCCCATGAACTTTAGAACGTTGTCCGGGAGTGCAAGTCTAACGGGTGAATTGGGAGTACTGGGCACGTGGTTTAGTCTCTATGTTTAAAGGAGTCTCTTCGGTTCGAGAATCATTAGACAATTGATTCGGCAATTGTTACGGATTAAAAAGTTGAAAGTCGAAAGTGGGAGAGGTATGAATGCGCAGTTCAGTTATTTAAATAAAACACCAGCAAAGAACGTTCCAGGCTTTGCCCTATTGACGTCTCAATCAATATCGTCATGGCAACAAACACCGGCGTTTAAGGAATAGTGCGATAATATTTAAGGACTGCGCTTCACGCGCAGCAGTTCAGTTTGCCTCAGTCTAGTAACAATTATACAATCATTGTAACAAACGCACTATACATCATTAAGCTTTCTTTACAGTGACCACAGTTTAACGGTATACATACGTAATAATCTAAGAAAGAAATAGTGACAGTATATTCTAAAATTCATTAAACTAAAATTAAATTAATAACGTATTAGTGCTAAGATAAAACAACAGTGAAAATATAAAAATCATATTGAAACATCATCCCACAGATAAGACCGACGTATCATAGGCACGGCATCAAGCATACTACTATTGAAACATATCACAGATAAGACTGACGTATCATAGGCGCGGCACCAAAGTATAACACAAACATAAACAATTTAATGTATGCTAAGATAGCACTTACTCATTATACAACAAAATGAAAATACATTCATCAACACCTAACAATATAAAGGAAACTTTATAAAATTTAATCTATCATACCATTATTTATATACTTCATAATTATTAATTATTTATTATATTATTATATTTAATAAAAGGAACAACAATAAACATTACAAGTAATCTTGAATAATTGCATTGTCCCTTCCACTTGCCAGCAACACCTCCACTCAACATCTATAGGAGGTTTTTAGTCAGATCCCAGACAGCACTAGTTTTCTAGAGAGCCCTGTCGGGTTTGCGACTTCCTTAACGATTAATTCGGTAATAAATTTTACGGCGTGTTGTTCGGCTCACGAATGCCTAGTCATTTGAGTCGGCGCTAGAATTTTACTGAGCGTTGTCCGGCTCGCGATTGCTTAGGCGTTTGAATCGGCGATAGATTTCACTGAGCGTGATTCGGCTTGTGAAGGTAGTGGGGACTATTACGGATTATAGACGCCCTCTTTTGTGGTTTGATCAGAACTCAGATTTATTTTTCACTGGTGTGACTGGCATTAATTTCACTTGAATTATTCAACAAGACTGATTTCCTTCTCCGTTCGTTGCTTCTTAAATATGATTGCGTACATTTAGCGTTGTAATTCTTGGAGGTTCTAGTGAATTCTTGAAAACAAGCTTTAGTACGTTCGAGAAGCTTCTTTTGTTGCTATGCAGACACAGTACGCGGCTTAAATTTCCAGTGAATTTTTCGTAACGTATAATTCAAATATTACGCCTTAATTTAAATATAATGTATCGGAATCGTATTATAACAAACGATAAATTATTATTTTTTGTTAGGTAGTTCAATACTGAACAATTCGTAATTGGAGCATTTTTTTCGAGTTTCGGTTCTCGAACGTTCGGCAAGGCTGCTTCGCCTTTACATAGCAATATAGATTGAATTCTCGAATCTTCCAAGACTTTGCCTTCGCCAAATTCTCGACTAGCTCAAAACTTAGATTCTTGAACGTTCTACAAGTCGGTTAGTCTCCGCATAGCAGCACATAAGCTTTGTTGCCAGCTAGTTTTAGCTGCCGCGCTGATATTTAAGGAAGCGCTCATCAACACTCCTCGTAGTTATCACTCATCAGTCACTCAGTAAACAGTGCCAGTTATTCTTCACACTCTCTCAGTGCAGCCATTGCAAGGAACTCACGTTCAATTCTCCAGTGCGCAACGCTTAACGAGTCAAGGGCTGACTGCAGTTCTAGAAAATAGTTGACTACACAAAGCATGATATCGGATCCTTCTACACTCGAAGTGTTCGGGATTGAAGCAGTCCATGAATTTCAAACAAAAGAAAGGTCATATACGCAGTCCGGCGTACCGCATGTGCGCCTAGACTGACCGCGCGTGCAGCAAGGTTGACCACCACGTGCGCCTAGGCTGATCCTCATGTGCCACCGAGGCGGGTACTCGAGAAAAATGTTTACAAACAAAACTCGGCAAGTCCGAGCAAGTTTACGATTTGAAATATTATTTACTGCCAGCACTCACAAAAAAGGGACGCCTTCGAAACTTCTAGAAGCTTCGTTTTCTCACGCCAAAGGAAAATTTCTGGAAGGGACGCGCATCGACACTGTTGCCGGCGCTGAAGACGCCGCATGCACATTTAAGCGCAACGCGCCATGAGGCGACGCTCATTCGTACAATCACTTCGCTCTC
>NW_011948421.1:8647289-8729971 GCF_000503995.2 Ceratosolen solmsi marchali
AAAGACATAATCGATTACATAATAAATTCCATTTAAGATCTGACACCACATCAAGTATAGCTATTCATCAATCAAGTATACTTGATTCAACTACCATCTTCTCATGCTGCCTCACAAGCATGATTGACTGACGACATCAGCTGACATTGACAACATCAGCATAACCTCAAAGCAACACAGCAATATCCAAAGAAGCCTTTATAGCAGAAAAATCACAAGAACACATCCTTTGAATAATCCAACAGAATTATTTATTTCTACACAACAGTGCAATATTATTATAATTGTTTACACTCATTAAACCTTGTTTTAAAATAAACATATTATATTTTTCAGCCTTGTCCGTTATTGATTTCCTTTAAAATTATCCTGCCGAGAGACTATTGTGAGGTCATGACAAGCATCAAGCAACCTAAGGAACTAATAGCGATGCCACAACTATACTGGTACCCACGCCTCCGTAAGCAACGCAGACGCTCGTTCTTTACTACTTCTTACTAGTTAACAAGCACCCATCACGACAGGACCGCCACTCTACACTCGCGGTTTACGCCCGCATGTAAGTAACGCCGACGCTCGTTCTTACGACTACGACTACAGCGATTCCAGCCAACTCAAGTAAGATACGACCAGACGCTCGTTCTGACATCTTATCCCTACACCGTGGTTCCCACCCACATCGAGCACACGAACGTGCATCAATACCGCAACTGCATTTGAGCTCACGTACACAAACAGTGACGTCACACGGACGTTCTCCCACCACTCCGCACACTACAGCTCACCCCACACCAACTGCTAAGATGACACCAACTTGCTGCCCCTACCAACACGAGTCTCCAACTACAACTACTCAACCCAAAGGAAGAAGGGGAATCACGCTCCAGGCTATCAAGAGTACACGTAAAGACTTATCGCCACCAACATTGATGAAGAAACATTCATCTATTCATTCTATCATACACTCATTTCGATATTCATAGATTATTAACTATTCATTATTTATTATATTTATAAAAGTAAAGACTATAAACATTAAAGGCAGTATTGAATAATTATATTGTCCCTGTTCGGGATTGATACAGTCCCACGAATTTCAAACAAAAGAAAGGTCATACGCGCTGTCCGGCGTACTGCATGTGCGCCTAGACTGACCCGCACGTGCACCAAGGCTGACCAGCACGTGCGCCTAGGCTCATCTGCACGTGTGGACCGGGACGGGTACTCGAGCAAATGTTTACAAACACTACTCGGCAAGTCCGAGCAAGTTTACGATCTGAAATATAATTTACTGCCAGCCCTCACAAAAAAAGGACGCCTACGAAACGTCTAGAAGCTTCGTTTTCTCACGCCAAAAGGAATTTTCTGGAAGAGACGCGTATCGACACTGTTGCCGGCGCTGCAGACGCCGCATGCACAATTAAACGCAACGCGCCATGAGGCGACGCTCATTTGTAATATCACTTCGCGCTCACTCACGCGTAACTGCCGCTCAGTGTTTTCAGTATCTGTGAAGACGACGCGTGGCCATATTTTCGGCAACATAGTTAAGAATACATGCGTGCATAAGAATAAGAACTCGGCAGATTAGATAGTGATTACAGTGAAGCCACTGGAATAGTAATCAAGGGGGACATCAACTACACAGCATCTAATACACCTAGCCTGCAGTTCACCAGGTACACCTTTATATTAATTAATAAACAAGTCACATCTCGCGCTATAGTCGATCGGGCACACTTACGCTCTCTCGAATTAAGTCTCGATATCGTACAGGCCCGCTAGCAGAACCAGGGCACACTTACGCTCTCTCGAACTAACCACTCGACATCGTACAGGAACGCTAGCACAAACTAGGCACACTTACGCTCTCTCGAACTAACCCTCGACATCGTACAAGGAACGCTAGCACAAACTAGGCACACTTACGCTCTCTCGAACTAACCACTCGACATCGTACAGGAACGCTAGCACAAACTAGGCACACTTACGCTCTCTCGAACTAACCACTCGACATCGTACAGGAACGCTAGCACAAACTAGGCACACTTACGCTCTCTCGAACTAACCACTCGACATCGTACAGGAACGCTAGCACAAACTAGGCACACTTACGCTCTCTCGAACTAACCACTCGACATCGTACAGGAACGCTAGCACAAACTAGGCACACTTACGCTCTCTCGAACTAACCACTCGACATCGTACAGGAACGCTAGCACAAACTAGGCACACTTACGCTCTCTCGAACTAACCACTCGACATCGTACAGGAACGCTAGCACAAACTAGGCACACTTACGCTCTCTCGAACTAACCACTCGACATCGTACAGGAACGCTAGCACAAACTAGGCACACTTACGCTCTCTCGAACTAACCCTCGACATCGTACAGCCCCTGAACAGCTGACGCAAGAGTCACTGTGGTTCACACACATTGTCAAAGAAGGACAACAACAGATCGACTAATAGACTATAAACACAGATTATTAAATCCTTCATGAGTTAGAAATCTTACCATTAATTACCCTTACCTGTGACCAGATTCTTCTACTGTCCCCTTACATAATTAAAGACACAATTGATTACTTAATAAATTCCATTTAACATCTTACATCATATCAAGTATGGTTATTCATACACCAAGTGCACTTGATTTAAACACCACGCCATCTTCTCATGCTGCCTCATAAGCATGATTGACTGACTACATCAGCTGATATTTATATCATCGGCATAACCTCAATTACAATACACAGCAAGATCCAGTAAACCTTCAATAATCAAGAATCCAAGAAAACACCCTTTTTTCTCTCTCAACACTACAGTGCAATATTATGTTTAATTATTTACAATAATAAACATTGTTTTAATAAATACATTATATTTTCCAGCCTTGTCTATTATTATTTCCTTTACAATTATCATGCCGAGAGACTAATCCACTGAACTATTGAATTAGTAGTTCGAGCCATAAATTAAACCTTTAAAATCGAACAGTCCCTTCCACTTGCCAGCAAGCCTCCAACTACCATCATAAGGAGGTTTTTAGTCTGATCCCAGACACATATCGTTCACAAATTTATCATAGATTTTCTTATAATTTTTTAAATCAATTTATTTATTTGATAATAATTAACTTTTATAATATATACAATATTATAAAACTGAAAAAAATTAGTTGAATATTTTAAAAATAAAATATAATATTTAATCAAATCACAAGATTATATACTATACATTTTCGAAGTATATAAGATCGTAGAATTCTATTGCAACAACTTTGTTAGAAACTTATAATTGGTATAGAAATAATTATTTGTTTATATAGTTTAGTTAAAAAAAGGCGAGAATATATATTTGTAAATAAGACTGTTTGCAGACGCATTCATGCACGTATATTGCATATATTAAATCTAATAAACAATATAATACACCTAGATATTAAATAAATATTTTAATATAAAAGTTTTAGGAAATTTTTGAACATTCTAAATGATCTTTAATAACTCATATATAACTTAAAAATTAAAATACTAATTTTAGTTGAGCTAATTATTAATGATAATTAACAAAGTTTCCTTTATGAAGCAATATATTTATTTAAATTTTTGTTTATGTTTACATTACATTATTCTGTTAATTCTACTTCTTTTGTTTAAATCATTTCGACTATATAATAAAAATAATTTTAGTACTATTTGTAAAGTTATATTTAAAGATTTAATTTCTAATACAAAAATAAAATATTCTTCAAATTTTCAGTAATTTTTAAGATTTTTTCAAACTAACTATAAAAAGTAACTATAAAAACGTTCAATTAATTATTTTATGGTATATGAAATATTAATGCGTATTAATAATTTTTTCTTGACATAGAAAGTTGATATAATAACTTGAGATAATCATGAAACCAGTATTTATTTAATTTCATTGTATATAAATTACTATTAAATTATAAATTAATTATAAAATTTTAAAGGTACATCAATTTTATTTTGGCAATTTAAAAAAATTATTAACTAATTTTTAAGGATTTTTAAAATAAATTTATTGTTAAATTAATATTTAAAGATATTTGTATATTTAACAACAATTTGCAACAATTTTAGCAATTGTATATTTTAAAACAATTAAAAAATGTTTTCCGTTGTTATTTATAATATTTAATGTGTAAATTATTTTAACCATTTAAAAAAAATTATTATAAATGAATTAATGTAAATAATTTTTTTTAATTATGAAAATCAAATTTTATTTACTTTATCCTTTTTATATGGAAATATTACGTAATTTATTGAAAAGATGTCATTTATTTAATCTATAGGAACATAAAAATATTGAAAATGTAGAACATATATCTTTCTATTGAATATTTTCAGTGTCAATTTATTATTTATGAATTATAATTTAGTCTTTCTGGTAATTCTCAGAAAATTGTATAAATATGAAGTAATTAGTATATTTTATTAAAAACTTATTCATTATAATATGTATTTAAATTAATATATTATTTATATTACCATAGCCACATTGAATCAATTAATGATGTAATAGAATAAAATAATTTATAATAATTTATTAGACTTTATTAATTATATAACAAATTATAAACAACATATATTACGTTTTTTCTCAAGATATTCCATTTTAGTAGAATGGCTATACATCTAGTATTGTTTGCAATATCACGTGATCTTATTGCCTTGCCGTACCTGATTCTATAAGCGATTTTGAAATCATTCGAAATGCTCCAGAATGTTTAGATTAAATTACTTAATTATAAACATAATCTGAATCAATATTTGTAACTATTATTGACTAATTATACTATATTATCGTTTAAAAAATATTTACATTTATTTGTATTCTATTGAGCAAAATAAAGTTATTATATATTTGTAAATAAACATTTTATATTTCCACATGAATTACTTTAATCACTAATAAATTTCTATATTCTTTAGCACTTCCTATTTTTATCTACATATATAATAATAATTGTTTTACAATGACTATTTTGTTATATTTAATATATTAAAAATTTTCCCATTTCTGTTATCAAAACAATTCTTTGTAACTTAGCTATATAATAATTAATTCATAAGTCAGTATTAATTTTAAACAAAATCAAATCGGTCGGTATCTCTGTAAAATATATTATATATTATTTCTTTATGTTTTGAAAAAATCTGTTTAAGACCACTTAATCTTTGTATGCTAAACTACTTAATATTTTTTTTCAGCATTCATACATATACTAACTTTACCTTATCCATGATTTTAATACCATCCATACCTTTTACGAATTTAAATATAATGATAATAGGTTTTCAAGGATAGAAAATAGTTAAAAAAGTTTGAATATAGCTAAATGAGTTAGATATTATATAAAGAATTTAAAAATAAGTAAAACTCATAGAATTAAAAGTATATGAAACTGTAGCAATAAGTAAATAAAAAGTTATATTTATTTTTATAAATTATTAATTAACATATGCATATGTATATATAAATATATATTTTAATGAGATTATATTAAAATGATAAATTGCCCTCGCAAAATCTTATTTTAATCTTATTAATCATTTAATTAATCTTTAAATTTTAAATTTTAATAGCTATTTATACTTTCTTTTTTTATTGAAATTAAATTAAAATATTGTAACTTTTTATATTAGTCATAACTATTAGTATACTACGTGTATCTATATATTTATTTTTTTTTATTTTAATACTAATCTTAACATTTTAATTGTGACAATAGATTTTAATTGCAGCAATTTAAATGCTCTTACATTTTAAACACAACAAAATGAAAACTAAAAAGACACTGTAAAGGAATAATACAGTGCTGGTGCATTTCTTCTTATAATCCACGCATAACACATCATATTGTCGTCTTATTTAAATATATATATGAAATTCAAAAGAATTATTACACGTGTATAAAGAACTAATATACATAGCAAAGTTATAAACCTAATATGTTAGAGTTTAGATAATAAAGGATATATATTATTGTTTAGAATGTATTTTAAAGTATGTTATACAATATAAATATATATTACATAGTAATATAAACTATTAATAATTGCAAATGCAACATTCTAAACTTTATTGCTTTTAATTTTCGCTTTTAAAGCACTCCTAAATGGAATAACATCACAAGATCGATGCAAAATGCAATAATTAGTTTAATATTTTTGTGCATTTTAATAAAAACACTTTTCCCTAATTATATTAAATTTTACTTAAATCGTGATTTCTTATTAACCTTTTTATTTTTTGGTTTAAATGTAGTTTGGTTTAAATTTTTAGAACTTTATTTACAACAAATTAGAAATTTATTAAAAAGTATTAAAATATAAATCAATTTTGATATTATAATATTGATATTGATATTTGTAATATTGTTTAATGCATGTTTTTAAATAGAATATTAATCATGCTATCATGACAAATATTAAAAAATATATCTTATATAAAATATATATATATAATTCCATAAAATATTTATTATAATTGTTTTAATTGATATTTCATAAAATCGATTTTTAAATATAAAATAGTAAAAAATTATAAAATATGATTAGAAATTACAGATTTATTTATAGTTAGTTCTTATAGATTAGATAAACAACAATTGAACAAAAACAATAATTTCAATACTTATGATTTACAGATACATAAATTACATGTTTGTAATTACTGTAATTAAATTTAATAAACAACCATGATTAAAGAAAAGTATAAAACATAATTGCAATTAAATTATTAAAGTAAAGAAAATGTATACCATAGGAACAGAAATTACAGAAATATAAAATCACATTGGCCTATTTTTCAACAATTATGTGCTAAACATTTACAATCACAGATTATCCTAATCAATATTACTTAAATTTACCATTTCTTGAAAGTCTCCTAACGTATAATTCCTGCTCTGCCTAAGTGATTCAAAGCATAAATAACGCTAACACATGGTTCATACGTAAGAGTCAAGTTATTTTTACTTTCGCACGAGTTTTTAAAATGCAGCTAACTATAGTGTTTAAACGTTTATCACTATCATTTTTTATAGTTTTAATAACACTTTCTATCCAGACAAATGCAACAAAAATAAGTGAAATAAGTATGTTATATTTATTATGTCTAAAATCGTTCTGAGTAAATTCAAATTGCTTTGCACTACAATATACAATAAACAATAGGTATTTTTTTCTAAAATAGTAATGAAATAAAAAAATTATATTCTCTTTTTTAAATGATTTATTTTTAACATTTTTAAAATTCACTTCAGCACAATTTTTTCTGAATATATATTTTTGTAAATTTTATTAGATAGTCTTGTTTTACCTCTATACTATGAAATTATACTTTATCAAATTCTAGTATTTTTATAGTTTAAATAGTACTATTTATGTGTACTATTTTTATGCATAGCTGTATAACATATGGTATTAATTAATTTTTTCTGGTATACCGGGCATAGAAATCTTAAAGTAAAATAAATGTGCATTTTTATAAAACTAAAAAAATTAGAAAAATAATAATTATTTAAATTTTCACGTTAAAATTTTTTTATATAATACATACATTTTAAAATTATTATGTGTGAATAAATTTTTTGAATTTCGAAAATTTGACGAATTTTTTTCTATTAAATTAATTTTTAATATCAATTTAAAAGACTATCAGCCATTAAAACAAATATTCTATTATTCGAAAACCAAGTTATTAAATTATACTGACATAGTCAATATTCAGATTTGCTTTGTTAAAAATTTGTTTTAGTAGAATCTCTAATTGATTTCAAGATAATAAAAATGTAATTACCTTTCATTTTTCTTGCTACTTGTGAAAATATATTTATGAACATAAAAAATTTAAAATCATTGCAAATGGAAAATATTTATTAAATAAATCTTGAGTGAAATTTTTAGTTTCATAAATTTATAATTTTATATATATAACAATGATTTATAATAAAATTATAATTTCCCATCAAGACCGTTTAATAAATATTTTTTCAAATATATTGAATATTCAATACCGAAAAATTAATTATATATTGTGTATTGTACATAAGAAAATAATATCTGTTAATTAATTTTAAAATAATTTTTGTATGGTAATCAACAAGTTATTTCAGCCATTAACCACTTTTAACCATTAATCACTTTTCTAATTAGTGAAAAAGAAAACTAAAGTATAATATTTCGTTTTATTATATTTAAAAATATATTTTATTGAGAATGTCATATAAATTAAAAAATTAAATAAAAATTAAATAAAAAATTAAGTAAAATAAATAAAAGTAGTTTATAGAAGTAAGTTTAGTATATATATGCGGGCCACATACACGCACAATTCTATTTCTTATTTGATGGGATATCTTCATAACACAATGAAAACAATAATTTAATTTTCCAATAAAAATAGAATACGTCTTTACAGATTTTTTAAAATCGGTGTTTTTATTTAATTAACTCTTATAATTAATTTATTTGTTATAAAGTATACTTGTAATATAAATAATTTTTATAAAATTTTATAAATAAATACCCAATTTTAGTTATTAATTTATAAGTATTTAATATTTTATGTATTTGATTTTAAGTATTTAATAATTCAGTTATTTACATATATTTAAATTTCATATAATGCAACTCGATTTCAATCTGTGCAGTCTTTTATTAGAATAATTACATAAATTAAATTAGATTTTCTAATAATTGGATCAAATAGAAAACCATTATTATTTTATCAATAAAATGAATACCTTTGAATATAATTTATAATTATTCATAAGTATTATTATAATTAAAATAAATCCAAGAAATAATAATAAAAATTCATTGTTTATAAGTTAGTTTCAATTTGAACTTTTTTAAATATTAAACTGTAATTAGAAGAAATTAAAAATTATATTTATAACATATTTATAATGATAAAAACATTTAAAAATTGAATAATGACCTTTATTGAGTAATGTAAACTTTTTCATTAATGAAATCAGTATCATTTTTTTATATTAAAAATATTAACTTATATAAATTTATCAATTTATTTAAGTTTTAAATAATATATAGAATAATTCTTAATAATATTAGTAATTCTTCAGTTAATTTATCTATATAAAAAATTTGTATTTTTGTATAATTGTAAAAAATTAATTGCTTTTTAATGTTGTAATATTTTATTGTCCATACTGTATATGCAAAACGTAGTTTTAATATATTCCAAATTTATAAATATTAAAAGTTTAAATTGACAATTTGAATTGTAACAAATGTGCATATTTGCAAAACGTTTATAGTATCTTTCGTTAATTGTTACAAGATACAAAAATTTATTATCTTTATGTAAGCAGAATTGTTTGTACGTAAGAAATTTGTAAATCTATTTTTAAAAAATTAATTTTTGGAAATCAACAAAATTATATTTATATATATAAAAAAATGAAATATTTTATATAGTGCATTATATCTTAAAGTAGTGATACATAATGAAAAGATTAAAAGTTATTTGCATAATTACTTAACAATGAAAGAATGTGCAAATTTCAAATTTTAATATTGAATCCCATTCAAAAATTTGTTTGATAGTACGACTAATTTTTAGTATCAGCTTTGGCGAAAATTGTGATTAATGAATCTGGCATGAATCAAATTAAATCTTTCCTTGACCCCTTTGTTATCAAACATGATTCATATAACAATTTCTTTCATTCGGTCATAATATAATTTAACAATACATTATATATTCAAATTTTATATAAATTTAAATTTTATAATTAGTGTTTCCATAAATAAAAGACAATAATATTTGATGTACTCATAATCTATTATTGTTGTTTTTACGGTCAGATAAAATAATTAATTAAGCTGAATTAATTAATATAATTGATTTTTGTTTACTCATATATTAATGAAAAGTTGCTTACTCATGAAATACTTATGAAATATGAGTATTTAGTTCTCGACAATGTTTCCATTCGGTTGTAGAAATTAATTAATTATCAAAAAATCATGATAAAAAATAAAAGGTATTTGATAATTCATAAAATTTATATTTTACCTTTGGGAAAGAATAAGAAAAGTCAATATAATAATGAGCAAATACGAATGTATTATTCTTTTACCAATATTTTTCAATTACAAAAATATGTTCAATATTATGTCATATTTTTATACTTTTAAGATTTATAAGGTTGATATAAAAATTTATAATAAACAAACTTTACTGTAATTTCGAACGTTACAAAATTATGTAACGAATATTTTATTTTAATTCACGTATATATTTTAATACATGAATATTTCTTAAGCCTCTTATGTTTAAGAATAATTAAATTTTTATTAAGAATAAAATCAAATTATAATTATTAAATATAATTTAGCTTAAAGTAACATTTATTTATGTTTAAGTAAAATCAGATTATATATAATTAGATTTATTATGTATAAATTTACAATAGAAAAATACTTTTAAAAGGTTATAATATACACATATTATTTTTTTCTGTATAAATATTCAAAGTAAAATTGTTGATATTCAAAACTATTTGAAAAAATTATCTCATATTTTTAAATAAAAATTCATATTATATTTATATATTTAGTCAAAATCATTTTAAATTTTGTAATTTCACATAAAAGTAAAATTTTTACAATATGATAAAAAGAATTTTTCAATGAAAATAATTATTGAAATGAATAATTAAAAAATGTTTACTATTATAGAATGTAGGGAATATGCAGAGCTAGTTAACAGTGTAGAAGCTTCACCGGTACTTCGGATGGATGTACAGAAAAACGTGGTGTCCAAGTGCGAGATAACTGAAACGCCTCTTATTATAGGTGGTGTTCAAGCTAAGAGTAAAGAATTCCCACATATGGTAAATATTTGGAAGTTTAAGATATTACTAACCCTAAGTAGATTGCCTTGATTGAATTCTACGAATTAATACGATTCATAAAAGTTGTTTTTTATTGTTGTCAAGTTCATACACAATATATTTCTCATATTCTAAAATATTTTTTTTTACAAATCCAAAAAAAACTTGAATATTTGAACATTTTTTTTTTATAATGCAGACTATATAATACACCTAAGGCGTATAAATTACTTACGCATTCAAGAAATAAATTATTAAACCAATTCTTTATATCAAATTCCGTTTGATATTACAAATCATTAAATATACAAGACAATTTATTAAAAATATCTAATAAATTGCATCTGTGATTTAATTATATTATCTATTATTTATTACTATAAACATTTCGCAATCAAATAGAAAACTATATTCTTCCGCAATATACACCCTTTGTAATTTTCTTTTATAATATAATGTGATGAATATATATTATTAATTAGCAATTAATCATTGATCATTAATTTATTTAATAAATATTGATATAATATAATGTAAAGTATTACGTTTTATAGATGAATTTCAATATTGTACAGGATTATAGATTCAAAAAGCAATTTCATTTTAGGCAGTATTATCTTAAAAAAATTTCTCCACTCAATTTATGAAGTAATTTTAATGGTTAATAATTCAATTTAATCATTGAATTATAAACTTACTATAATGATTATACACAAGTATATAAAATTTCATTTAAAATATAAATAAATTATTGCAAATAAACTTAAATATAAATAAAAATTGACTTTCAAAACACAATTACCATATCAAGATCAATCTTGTATTGTTTAATTGTAAATTGACTATAAAATTTCAGATATCAAACATTGTAGTTTAAAAATGTTGTAATATTTTTGGTTAAAAAAAAAAGTACTTTACACAAATAGAATGTATATAAATTCAATTAAGCGATAAACGATTTATTTTTAAATGGAAGGCCCAGTGCAAGACGCTGACCCTGATATGACATAAATTTCATTGTATATATACAAATTATATAAATTATTTATATACTTATCGGTATATAATTATAATTATGCTTTTATTGTTAATATATGTAATATAAACATATAATATGTTTGATAAAGATCTTAAATATTTTAATATTATCAATAAGCTTGTATACTAGTTAGTTTTTGAATAATTTTAAGTATAAAAGTAATGGACAAACTAAAATAGCTACAAAAATATTTATAAAAATATAAGAGTAAATATTAACGTTCTCTAACTACATTAGTTATTAGTATTTCTTTAAGTATTTACAAAGTAAAATACAAAGAATAATGCATTCAGTAATAAAAACAATGCATTTCATCTGTTATTTTTTATACCTATCATTTTACGCTTACCGTATTAATAAATAAATAAACTGCAATGATATATTTTAATTATTTAACATAAAATATACATTTTATATATTATTTCTATATTTGCGTTTCTGTAATAAATATATATTATATTTAATCTGTGTTATGCAAGGAGATTAAATAAATAAACCCATAGCAAATATTTTAGTTAATTATATTACATATAATGCTACTTTTACGTTCATATTAATATTAGACAATCTTTAAGTATATTTTTTCAAAAAAATTTATCTTTACTAGGTCGCCATTGGATTTGGCAAATCAAGTGATTCGGAAATATTTTGGGAATGTGGTGGCAGTATAGTTTCAGAAATTTTCGTCCTTACCGCGAGCCATTGCCTAGAATCCGATTTCAGGTATTTACAATTTATACATAATCCACTTAGTTTATATATTATACAAAGTATTGAATAAAAAATGTATATAAATACAAAACATGTGTTTCATAATATATTTTCTTTTTAATCTTCTAATCTAGCTTAAAACTACAATTATATTAATTTTCAATGAATATTAATATGATATTAATATTAATATTAATGAATATTATAATGAAGAGAATTAAAATAATGGTATCCTTTGTACATGTAAATACACACACATATTTTTTATTAGGCGATTAAAATGCGTTTTCAAGAAATAATATATCATAAACTAATATAAATGTGCAATTTATTTGCAAAATCATAAATCCGTTATTACAGTACATAATCATAAGATAATGAGAAAAGACTAAATTACGAATATAACGTATATTACAAATATAACATAACATATGAAGTTGATTTATAATAATTTCGCGTTTTCAGTCAAGCAATAAAGTACGTACATTTTATATAATTATTTTCAGAACATTATTAAAAAACGGAATAATTAAAATGTACAAACTTTTCATATAAAAAAAATAGGCGTAAATAAAGAAATTCATAATTATAGATTCATACGAAAAAAGAATATTACGAAAAAGTTGTTTACTTTATAACATTCTCTCATTCAAGAAGCTTTACGTTACTATAAATTAAATAACTAAAAGATTAAATTATTCTTTTAAATGATAATTTAAATACATTTGTCTATTTTTAAATATAGTTTCTATTTTGGTGTATTACAATTTCCATACTTGAATACAAATATAATTAATACTGGAACTAAACAACAAAACAGATAATCATTTATGTTATGTAATAATTTTAAATGTTAACAGGTGATTAAAATAAAAACAAATATAAATTATAAAAAACATCATATCTAATAATATTTCCCTTTTTAAAACCATAATTATATCAATATTCCTTTTAAATAATTAAACATTCTTGATTTTATTATTTACCGGCTATTTGTAATAAAACAAATTTTAAATGTGCGTTAAAGTGAACACTTTATGTTTATATATAAATATATAAATATATAAAAAATATAAAGTGAAAAACTATATTTATAACATTCATTTCTTTAGTTAAGTTTTATTTTCGTCAATTCAATATACTTATGATATATAATAGTTTTTTTTTTTAATATCTATTATATTATTTGACTTTAAATTATTATTTTAAAATTCATCTTTTTTTAGTTTTAATATAAAAAATTATTTGAGTAGAAAAAGATAATTATAATATAATTAAAACTATTATGTGCTCTTTCTTTATTCAGTAAAAGATAAAAACTGTTTTATTTTACAGTATATAATGGCAAAAAAATTTTCTCTCTTGTGTATAAGAAATGTCAATTGCGAATATAAAATATCTTGAAACGTAAAGCAATATGGTTCTATAACATTTCCGCGTGAGCTTATATAATCCATAACTTATTTCTCGTGCGTAACAATCTTTTTTTTTTCTTTTTCAACAATGACAATGCATGCATGTAAACCCGATAATAATTCAATGGATGTAAAAAATTATCTCTGAACTATCAATTTCGTTACATTCACTATTCATTCGCCATAGCATTTTAACAATTCAATAATACCTTCTATCGTATTTTCATTTTGATTTCATTAAGTATTTTATTCTCGTTTCATACCTTATCTGGTGAAAGATAACAGATGGTGAGTCAGATTGGATTTATCAAATGGATTTTCGTATGATTCATTTTCTGAAAAGTTATGGAATAAATATTTTTTTACATAATAAATAATAATATAAATAGAAAGAATAATAATAAATACATTTTTATATAATATAATAAAATTAGTTTTATATAAATAAAATTGTTTAAATATTCATCCTCTTATGCAGGTAAATATTAATTTATTTAAAGTTAAATGCATTTATCAGTAGTAAACCTATATCAAAGCTCTTCTAGCAATTTTTAGTTTTTAATGGATTCTAGTACTTTCTGTATAATAATTCATATATCATTGTTATAATGTACTATTAATATAAATCATAAAGGTAACTTAATTACCATTTCAAAGTATTAAAGAAGCCATCTATTATGACTAAAATAAAATAAAGAAAATAAAAATTAATTATGAGTAATGTACAATTTATTATATACGTACACTGTTTAGAACTCCGTTCATCCAATGGTCGATGGGCCAAGATACTTGGAGAGAAGAATACTTACAGCGTAGAAGAGACTAACACTATTATATCACAATACATCTACTCCAAGAACAATATCCACCGGTCTTGGTTTAAGATATTCCGGATCGGCTAGTGTTAGGTTTCTTAAATGCGGCCATGCCTGACGTAATGTTCTGAAGGATGGAAGCATTATGGTTAATGACTTGGAGATGTGAGCAAGAACTGTGACTGAAGATTTCGAATAATTTGATTGAAGGGTGAGTGATACAACACCTTGTGCTTGAGTTTATATAGATCCTCGTATTCCATGGATGAGGATGATGCAACTTTGACAAAGTACACCGAGCTTCTTCACTAGATTCTCTGTTACGAACGTGATTTCAGAACCGTTATCGATTAGATAACGGGTTTCTAATGTTGTCGATGATGAACTTATTTTAGCCAAGGCAGTGGCCAACAGGGTTTCAATGATGATGGTCTAGGTGGAGTGCCGATTGTACCTTCTCTTCATTTCCATGTTAATGATGAACTATGATTTGCTTAGGTTGGATTTGAGTGCTGTTCATTATGCAATAGTGTATTGTACCGTATGTAACACTTCATGCAAGTCTGTTTGTTCTTGCAAATGTACATGGGGTTCCCAAGCAGTGTAGTATAAGTGTTGTTTATTAAACTAACGCTCTTCTATCGGTTATTGACATTTCCTTGAATGATGGGCATATGGTCAACAAATGTTCTTCGTGGCAGTAGTTGCAAGTCTTGTTATACCGTTTTCCTTTTTGACGGCCCTTTGAATCAGTCTTTACGGACGACTGATAGGCTTTGACCGATATCTTTTTTGGTGAATGGGACTGAGAGTTTTGATTCCATGAGTTCCTCTATGTTCTCTATAGCCCTTACTTGTGACATTAAAAATGCTTTAAGTTGCTCAAACTTGGGGTAGGAAGTGGAGTTGCCAAGTGATCGTTCCCAGTGCGCTCTTTTTTGTTGACCGAGTTGCCTAGCGACGTGGTGGACTGTCATTCAGCCCCATGCATCGGTGATGTCTTATAAGTGTAACCCATTTAGTAAGTCATTTACGTTACTTAACAATTCTTCTACTTCATGAGCTTTTTTTTAATTGGAGAAGTGGCGAGGAGTTTTTGGAGGTGAGTCTTCATGGCTAGTCGAGAGTTTTCATATCCCTCTGTTAAAATTTCACAAGCGAGTACAAGGAAGTTATTTTGTAGTGAAAAGCCCAATATGAGTTTTGCTGCTAAGCCTTCGAGTGATTTTTTGAGATAATGCAGTTTTTGTATCTCACTGAGCTTCTGGCTTTTCAGAATTATTGATTGGATTGAATAAATCCCGGAACAAGGGCCAAGCTGAATAAATGCCTGAAAATTTCGGATTTTTCGGAAATTTCGGGATTTGAACGTCAGGAGTACAGGCCACTTTCCTTGATTTTCCCATTATAGGCAATATTTCTTCGGACTTTGAGGTTGTCCTTGTTGATTCATCCAATTCATGACATAGCCTTGTCATGGTTAATTGCGTTAAGGAGTGATACTTAATTTCTTCTCCTTGCGCGTTCTTAGTAAATTAGTCATGATTTGACAGTGATGGCGTCCATGTTATTTCACAATAGCTATGCTCCTTGTTAAATATCTGTTGTAGGTCGTCAATCAGTTCCTTTATACATAGAACTTCTTTAATGGTTGTCTCCAAATGAGATGCCGGGAACCTGTCAGTTAGCTCCTTTAATGCTGAAATACGATTCCACTGGCCTCGAGCTTTGCTCGTGTGTTCAGTAGGTAATCGTTCTTTAGTCACGCTGCGGGTTATGCGTTGTTCTCTTTCTTGATTGATAGTCCCTTCAGGATTTTTAATTGCATTTGTTTCCTTTACTTCCTTCTTCTCGTGGCTTGGCATTTACTTAATAGTGATGCAGTATGAGAAAAGAATAACAACGAAATAGTTACAGAGTTGAGGAGACTAACACTATTCTTGTTCGTTGTGATGCAGTTACCGTGTGTCCTTATGATAGGACTGCAATATTGTGATGGTGTATGATCTGAGGGTGTAGGGGCACGTCCTTCTTATTATATGGATACTGAAATAATTCACTAACTTCTACTTATCCGACTCGAAGGACTAAACTGTTTAGAACTCCATTCATCCGCTGTTCGAAGGGCCAAGATGATTGGATTAAACTATAGCCATCAGTTGCTTGGTGGGAAAAAAGACATTTCAAAAGAGTGCGGGCAAGTGGAGGGGAAGCGATTATTTCAATATTTAACACATTTTCGTTTCGTACTGTTTATTGAGTTTTACTTTGCAAACTACACAATAATGATTCTAAGTTGGTGATGAGTATCGTTGAAATCTTGCAGTTCCGTGATGGTTGCCACCTCACGTTAACATGCACTACGTGCAGAGGTAGGAGGTCGTAAAACTCTGGATCCGCTTGACGTAGTGTTCGTGGTGGTAAATTATTACACTGAGAAGTAAGAGATCGTAAATCTCTTGATACTTCTTCGTGTAGTGCCACGTGATGGTAACTTGTTGAGGTCTCCTCATTAGAAAGGTCTTGTTGGTCTTGTGCTAGACGCACTATTATTGGAAAGGTCAGAGATGTACCTCGAAACAATGCATAGGTATTGCTATGCGGAAAATCTAGTATGACGTGCGAGATCAAGGCTTTCGAATTTCCCAGAACTTTAGGAAAGTAAAGCTTTGGAAGGTTGGAGAATTTCAACCGACGTTACTATTCGAAAAACATCGTAGGACATTTGAAAGTAAGGCTTCAGTATATTTGAGAATTCTCGGAATCAAATGCTTACAAAACTCAAGAGTTAGAAGACTTATACATTTCCTATAGCCAAAATCTTGGGAAATAGTCCAATTCCGAACATACACACAAACACCCATTTATCAAAACTAATAATTTTATTACCTATTTACCATTTATTTTCAATAAGTTCAATTTATAAATATTTATATATATATGTATGTATACTTATAGTGGAGATATTATAGAAAGATAATTGAAACAAATTTTAAGAGTTAAGTACTAAAATTAAGTAGAATAAATTAAAAATAAAATTGGACTGTAGCAATTGAAATAAAAAATTATAATTAAATTATTAAAATATAATTAAAATAAAATAATTAAAATAATAATTAAAATTTAAATTTAAATAAATACTTTTCTATGTTTCCTCTTGCTTTCTTTTTAACTCCTTAATCTGATTCAATAATTAAATGATGATATCAAATTTATAGTAATTAAAATAAATATTTTGAATATAAAATTATAATATAAAATGAATATATGAATTTGATATATATATATATCCACGGACAGCTATCTGATAATGATGAAGGTCAAAGTGGAAGGGATAGTATAATAAATTCAATGTAAATATACCAAAGAGGGATGACTGGAAATACTGTTTTTAATAGTTGAACTCTTGTTGGGAATTATTACGTTTGCCGCAGCAAACGTACTTCTAATGTACTGCAGCGTGATGGTTCGAATATGAACGCTGAATGGCGCGATGATTGGTTTGTCCACACTCGGACTGTTCGTGTGAGCACGTGCTTACTTGACGTTATGGTTGGTAATGTGGGCGCGAAATACGCAACTCTTGTTCATTGAGATAATACTCAGGTCGCAGCAAGCGAGCTATACTCCTTGAGTATCGGCGTATTGTACTGCATGTTCCTTGGGAAATAAGAATTCGTAGTGTTCTTGCGTCATTATAGAAAATGCTACGTGTTGCGTCTGCTAGTAAGCAGTTGGTGAATTAGATTCAAGAGCGGCAGACTCGAGCTAAGGTGAGGGTAGGTCGATAAGTAACGCGCAACTGGCGCGAAGACTTGGCGACAAATGCTGTACGTTAATCCACACTGTATATATATATATATATATATATATGTTAGAGAATGTAAGAAAACTCCCAGCTCATTAGATATTTGAGAAATTCGAAATAAGAGTTCCGAAAAAAGCGAACTCTCGACTACTCGAGGAATAAACATTCAAACTCGCCTCGGATTAACTAAATATGAACAATTCAGCAAAATTTCGAATATCAAAAGAAAAAACAATTCATAAACACATCTGGCGAGAACAACAATTCAATGTGTCCAGCAAAACACGTCATAAAATTAATGCTACGAGACATTTGACACGGCCTCGCCACAAAGCATCGATCGACCATAAGTCATAATACTTCTGACATAATCAAGTCATAAAATATAAGCAAAAACCACCTCGTCTTACATCCGAAAAAGGGATATTAAAGGCAACACTGCATGCAGACGCTGTAGTCAAACCCATCTACATGTGGCTCAGATAGTGAAGTGAGAACGTGCCAAAGAAGTCCCCCTCATGGTGGGGATGCCAGTAAGAAGCGCTCTGATTGGAGACGTCAAGAAGCAGGAAATTCATAAGGACCACGCGGTGGCCGAGAATGCCTTCAAGAAAGACGCCCGCAAGGCGCACAATAGTCACTTCTCACCAGAGAAGCCGGCAAGGCTTCTTCTCCAAGGGAACACCAAATAACAAAGATGTAGACATACACAGTAAAGGCCGATTAAGAGGCAAAGCCTAGTCATATCCAACTCATAACAAGTGCAAGATAATTGCAAATAAAATCATACACTCGCAACAGTGCAAGACAAGGAAAAAGGAACAAGCAAACAGTGGTGCATAAGGCACAACATAATCACAACCTATAAGGAGCCGCTCGAGGCAAACTCAGCAAACAATACGAGGTATAGCCAGCAAAACACAAAACACAACACAAAAACACAAAAACACAAAACACAACAACTGCAAGCTACCGCACGAGGCACAACGTGAGCACAAGATCTGCAGAACTCACAAGGTAAAAGTTCCATTCCTTAATAACGATAATAATACACAATATACCTCACAAGGTAAAGAACTGTACAGCGACCAAGCTCACGCAAACGCACAAGGGGCAAGTTTAGTTTCCACAAGAAAGCACCAAAAACGCACCTACAGAGCCTTCAATATAAGCAATAAGACAATAGCAAGGCAAATTCAAGTTACTGCCATGTGCCACTACACAAGGAAGCACGGGGGTTTACGACCTTGTTCTTCTACGTGTATAACTCCACCACCACGTGCATTACATATAGAGGACCAGAAGGCTACGTCCTTCTTCCTGTACATGCAACGCACGTTACAGCTCTGTGGCAATAGCAATACAAAACTCAAGAAACCAAGACATTCAAGCATAAACTAAAAATCATTATAATACAACTAATGCAATTATCGCAATAAACTAAAACAAATACCAATGCTATTTATTATTGAATACATGCACTATCCTGTCCATTTGCCCGCAATCCTCCCTCCCACCATCTGGGAGTTTACAGCTAATTCTAGATATTTGGCCCTCCTAGCTCGATACTCTATTTTTAGACAATATATATATATATATATATATATGTAGTTAATGTACATAGTTAGTATATGTAGTTAATATAAAATTGAAAAATAATTTTTATAATAAATTATAGAATATCTGAGGAATTCACAAAAAAAATTTGAAATATTAAAATTTAATGTAATATGCTTGAAAAAATACTTTCATTATTAAAGTAAGTTGTTTTGCTGTAAGATATTTTAATGCCATTTAAAATGAAAGAAATATGAAAAAGAACATTAAGAAATTGAGTTTAAAAATCAAGTCAATTAACAGAATATCAATTATTAGATTTGTTACGGATTGAAACAGTTGAAAGCGGAATACAAAAGTGGGGGAGGCATGAGCTCCCGGATAGTGTGTTTATAAACATAAGCCATCGAATTCGAGAAATGTTTCTACGCTGAAAACTCGAATATACGGTTATAATTCCAAAAAATAATGCTAATGAACCTTCCAAGGCTATGCCCTATTGACGCCACGACAAATATTGGCATAGCAACAAACATCGGATCGCTACCGGCGTCGCAAACTACCACGAGAATATTTACAGTCAACGCGACGGGCTCACTATTCAATCTTCAAGCTTCGCTCTACAGTCATCACTCGCTGTAACGATACACGCATGTAATACTCAAACAATAAGCAATCTAACAATTCAATAGTGATGCCACATTATCAGAATCCGTTAACCAAACTTAAACTAATAAAGCGCTAGTGCTAACATAATTGAGAGTGAAATGATCGAAATTATACTACACATATTAACAGATCACATCGACACTAAGGTAGCAGAAAATCGGTCCCCTTTAGAAAGCTTCGGTACGACAGCGGCAGCTCTTATACACCGACACTAAAGTAGCAGCGACCCGGTCTCGCTTAGACAACTTCGGTACGACAGCGGCATTTCTCGGCAGGGAAGGAGTCACTCTTCACGCCAAGGAGAGTACACACACTCTCCTCAGCACGTAACACAATTGAAGAGTTTCCCCAATTTATTCATTCACATCCTTATTCATACGCTTATGATCATTAACTATTTATTATATTATTATATTTAATAAAGGAAAGACAAGAAAGCCTGCTTGTAGTATTGAATAACTGCATTGCTCCTGCTACTTGCTAGCAACCCCTCCACCCATCATCAAAGGGAGTTTTTTTAGACTGATCTCAGACAAGATTTGTTAGTGCGTTCCTATTTAGCTTGAGAAAATAAGAATAACACACTGACAATAATTAGTGGGTCACCCGAGAATGAGTGTATACATAAAAATGATAAAGAAGCTAAAGAACATGAATAGTCGATATAAACAGCATAAAAGAATAAATTTTTATTTTTATTTTAAAAATATTGATATAATAAAGTTATTTAAAAATCTCATGCTAGCAATTATTTTTCTATTATGATATGAAAGCTAAATTTGGATTCATCCTAAAAAGATGACGACTCAATGCATTTCAAAAACTCCGTAAAGATATATGTAATAGGTAAAATTATTTAAATTAAGTATCATAAAATATTTGTAATTGCTAACAAAAGATACAGAAATTATAAGAAAAGATAATACGTATTGTTCGGGATTGACGCAGTTTCCACGAATATCAGACAAAGAAAGGCACGCGTACTGTACGACGAACGGCACGTACGCTCGGGCGAATGTTTATAAACACAACTCGACAAAGCCGAGCAAGATTTACGACATGAAATCCAATATACTATAAGAACAAACAAAGGAAGAACGCCTACGAAACTTATAGAAGCTTCGTTTTCTAACGCCACAAAGAAGTTTTCGGTATAGCGATAAGCGGCGGCACTGTAGCCGGCGTTGCATCCTGCTGCATGTATATTTAAGGGCAGCTCGCCATGCGGCGATGCTAAGTCAATTAAAAAATATTTTAATAAGCTGTTATTAGAAACGTCTGATGTATTATTATGTTTCATTACATAAAAAATTGGCATTCAATAGTATAAGTTTCTTTAAACTTCGTTAGATTAGGTTATTAGCCCATAGATAAAAAAAATATCACACATTTTATTATAAGCATGTTCACATATGTCATTTAAAAATTAGTAAATTGTATATTAGTAATTAATAATACTATCACTACAAAAATTTAATTCATATGCAAACTCACAGATATAAAACAACAATGGGAACTTCTGAAATAGCATAACTATCTAGGTGTAATTAACATACTTAGCATACTTAACAAGCTATAGTTAATTAATTTAGTAAAGGAATTGGCAAAACAATATGTCTAACAAAGAAATATTTATTTTAATACATAGTTTTTTAATTTTCAAGATTTCTATCATACATAAATATAAGATGATAGAATTATTTAAAATTTTGAATAAGTTATAGAAACTGCTTTACGATTCTGGTAATATTTAAATAAAATTTTAGAAATTACGAAATAATAATTAAAATTAAATAGATTTAATTTCTAATTATAATAAAAAAAATATATAGATTTTCCATCATGTAGTATTTTATATAAAATTAAATTAATATATGATTATATTAAAACAATACCATACCAGTATTATAGAAAAAATACAAAATTATCTGCAAATTTATTAAATTTTATTGTATTTTATTAATATCATTTAATAGTATTTAAAGATATTTTATCAAATCTATTCTTAAGTAGATGAATTAAAAATATATTAGATATAAAAAGGAATATTGAACAATTTAATAATAAATGCTGTAAATTTTATTGGTATAGATCATAAACGTTGATTAAAATACTAAAATGAATTATTATAATTATTTTTCAACATAGTTTTTTTTTCCTTGTAAAAGATCAAATAAATACTTCAATTTAATAAATGACTGTACAGAGGTCCAGCACAATGTGTGCGCACTGGTACAACAAAGTTACATGAGCCAGAGTCTGGATATCAGGATCGTGTCATTGTTGAGCGTATTAAACACCCAAATTATACGCCACCAGCACGTTACCATGACATTGCCCTACTTAAATTAGAGAAGTCTCTGGAGTTGAATGCAGCAGTGCGACCAGCCTGTCTTGATATCGATTCCCAACTCATCGGTACTTCAGCTATTGCTAGTGGTTTCGGTAAAACCGTTTTCGGTTTGTATTTACTTTCTTCCTGTTTTTAAACATGAACTTTAATAACAAGGTGCAAGCTTATATAAATATATAATACTTATTTAATTATTATTTAAATTTTGTTAATGTAGATTTGTTCTTTTTTCTAGCTATTATGAAAAAGCATATGTTTAGAAATTACTAACTTAAAAATTAATTATTTTGAATGAATGAATTATATTTTGAATGAATTATATAATATTTAATTAACTTAATCGTAGACGGAACTTTAATTTCAATCACTTTTTAATTACTTATGTACCACTATAATCTTGTACTCTCTGTATCAACTGCTCAGATATGCTTTTTGATATTTTTGCAATGACAACTGTTATAAAAAAAAGAAAACTTTAATATTAACGGAATATAATAGTAAAAAAGTATCTTATATTACAAAATAAATAAATAATAGAAAGTAATTACCTATCAAATTTATAACTTACCTAATACTTTTACATAATAAGCGCCTATGTGTATTAATTAAATGCAACCATAGTAATCTTAATAACGTAACTAAACGAGTGTATTGATTACAAAAGCATGGGCGCCGCTTTTATGAAGAATATTGTATAACTCTATTTGATTCTATTTTTTATATTTCATTGTTCGTGTAAATGTTTTACAACCTCTTCTGGTTTCTCTCAGTAAATAAAAATAAACTGATATCTTTATGTATAATCTTGCCTAATAGCTTTATATTTTATAGCAATGAATTCGATAAGTGGTTAACCACGACTAAATTATTTTTTTTTATCTTTTCGATTCCGCAACCATCTTATTAAATTTTTAAATGATTGATTTATTTTTTATTCATAGAATTTTTTAAAAGAAATTTAAAAATACAAATATTTTCAAATAACATATTGCCTACAAATTATGTTAAGTTACAAAAAAAGTTTTAATAGACTCATTGTTAAAATATATTGTAATTCATCATCCAAAAGAAAACTAGCGTACAAAGCTATATTTATTTCCATTTTCTATTAATATATCATTTAATATATTTAATTAATTAATTTAAAATAATAGTACAGTAATAGAATATTGATAATTTATTTAATAGAAAATGAAAAGGGTAGTAATGAATTGATGAAAGTTCAGCTAAATTATATCTCAAAAGAAGACTGTGAGAAAGCTTTCAAACTTGATTTGGGCACTAATCAGTTACCATCTGGATTCATACCAAATATGATATGTGCTGGTATATTAGACGGAGGAAAAGATACATGTCAGGTATAATATTTTAGAACAGTGTATAAAACAATTTTTATTTATACCGAAATTTTAATACAACTTTTATTGAAATACGAACAATAATTTCTATATTTCATAAATATTATCATGATATTTTATTATTGCATACTAAAGTGTTGTAATATATTTATAATTGGAATAATTCTCCGTTAACAAATATTTTAAAAAGATTAAAATAATTTAAAATGGAATTAAAATTAAAAAATTGTTCGATAAAATAAAAAGATTTGTATACATTATATTATATTAGTAAATATAAGATAATTTATAAAATATCTTTTACAAATCATTTTAATTAAATAAATTACAATACTTTATATTTAGAAATATTTAAAATATTATAGTTATTTTATAATTTGATATCAAGAATCAAAATATATTATATAATATTTTAAATAAGATTTAAGTAATGATCAATAATTAATAATATAAGCATTTCTACACATAGTTATTGCAATTATCTGAATTATTTTTACTGTTTTATTATTAGTTACTATTATTATTTTTTTTTTAAATAATGGTTTTTAATATAAAAAAAAATTGTTATTGATTGAGTAAAAGTTAAAAATGTGTATAAAAATAAGCTACAAAATTAAATAATCTGCTAGTATTTAAGTTACGAAATTAATTATAAGTTCATTAACTTTTTTCATTTAATAGTGAATTTGTTATATAGTAATCATAATCTTACAGTTATTAAATTCAACGCAAATATGTATGTATAATATCTTAATCAACTAATAATATAACTTTTATCATTGTTAATATTTTTTAATGAAAATATTTTTACTAAAAATCATGAATTGACTTTTTTATGTTTATTATTTTCTTAAAAGTAATAAAATCAGTAAAAAATGTCAAGTATATAAATCTACAGCACATTATATTATTTAAAATTAAAATTAGATTATAACTATAACTCTTATCATTTATATAGTATAAATAAAAATTAGAAAAATATATAAATTCTATTTATATTAAAATTCTATATGAGAATATATTAAAATCAACTTTTGATAGCTATATTAAAAACTTATTTTCAGATATTTTATAAAACTTGTTATAACGTGCAATGAATGAATTGTTTATTGTTTTTTAGGGAGATAGTGGAGGACCATTGCAACGTATTATTAACGAACCTTATTGTATGTATAGCCTTGTTGGAGTAACGAGTTTTGGTAAATTCTGTGGCTTCGAGAATTCTCCAGCAGTATATTCAAAAGTTAGTTCATATACTGACTGGATCGAAAGCATTGTTTGGCCAGAAAATTAAATTATATTTTCAGTTTTTATAAATATATTTTAATATTAAAAGAACTAAATTATATTTTTAAAATATTTAATTATTTTTCAATGGATACTTGAAATGCTGAAATTTTCGTAAATAATTTATTAACTTCAAACATTTTTAAATGGTTTCAAATACATATTAAAATTATAGATAAAACCAAAATATCATTGTATTGTATCAAGTGTCATACAAAATATATTATGGTTGGAATGTAATATAATATTATTAATAAAAATCAATATTAAGCTAAAAAAATTTGTATTAAATTTTAATCAAAACTAGGACATAATGATAAATAATTATATTAAATATATTATTTCGTTTTGTAGAAAAAAATATTTATGTAGATAATTAAAAAATTGAGGATTTATGAATCTTTAAAAGGAATAAATGTAATTGAAATTATAATTTAAATAAATACTTTGTTACATTTTATTTGGTTTTCATTATTATTTCCTTTGCCAGATTCAACAACTAAATTATAATATTAATAAATTTAATCTAATTAAAGTTAAAATATAATTGTAAACGCCATTTCTAAATTTATTTTCATAATTAGCAATATATTTAATAAACCATACGTAAAAATGATATAAATTACTATACGATGATTTTAGTGATTAAGTATTGCTTTTAAATATAATATATGCACTAATAGAAATAACATTATATTCTATAAAAATATCTACCTTACTTATATATAAGTATCTTTATTTTAACCCATCCACTTTTACTTGGTCATTGTTCGAAAGTTGTAGTGATGTAATTCTTGGTTCGAACTGCCAATGCTTCAATAGCTCAGTTTGCCGCCCGCCCTAGCAGACGCTCGGGAGGAGGGGCTCTACAAGAGTCGTGAGAGTTGGGCAATTATATATTTATTATACAATTTATTACACAATTTACAAATGGATGTTGTATAATCTTCTTGAATCTTATATGAAGATACGATTTCTTGATTGGCTTCTTATATAGGAGGTGTCACTACACAAGATGCCTTGAAATTGTTGAATTGATGAAAATTGCACAGATAAATAATTACTGCACACTTCTGGTTGGAGAGTGTGAGATAATCTTGTTGATTGTTTTATGCCGGTTCTGCCGCCGGCTGACAATAATTGAAGAGAAAATATGTATCAATGTACTTACAGCGATGTCGTAATTTAATCTCTGATTCAGGGATGAGTTGGACACAATTGCACGCAGCAAAGTGACTGCGTGCAGCGTGACTCTTATATTCACAAGGATGCACTATTCTTGATCTGATCAACCGGTGAGAGGGATACAAATTATGTGCGACGTGACTCTTATACTCACCAGCACACACTGTTCTTGCCTTGAATTACTAGCACTTATTCCTGCGTTGAGTTAATTTTTAGGCTTGGTTTCCTTGGACAATTAATTTCTATTACTTGACCTTTCCTAGACTACTCACTCTCACTCTGTGTGATTTGTCTTTTTCGGAAGAAAGGCACTTGGTTGCCCGCGCGGACTGCGTATTCCAATAATCCCCCGCGAACAGCGACTTTTCGCTGCCTTGTTCCCATCTTTAAGGCCTCTTGCCATGAGTCCCCACTCAAGGAGCTTCTGGTCTTAGTTTTCCAATCAGGGCGCGCCGCTTTTCGGCGGCATGATGAATGTGCACGCCCTTTTCCCACTTCATAAGAAATTAGGCTTAGACAAAGAGAATATCGAAGGAGTATCTCTGGCGGCAATGCGTGAAGTGGAAGATTTGCCCCTGTTCGGGAGTCATCGTGGTGGGGGTGATTTTGGGTCAAGCAACATTTGTCGTACTTGACAACGATGCATGCGTATGCCCTTGTGGCATTGAAGGCACACGTGCGACGCAGAATGTCGAGAGTCGCGCGTGCTAAGTTTCGGGTTGCAACGGATTTTAAGAAATGTTTTTCATTCAATTGTTTTGAAATATTTTAATCCTCAAAATATACTCTTGTAAACAAGCTAGCCTGGTTTTGATGGTAAGTCGCAAGGGTCTTGATTGCATTCAAAACAATTACTACGTCTTTAATACGAAAGGCAATAAATGGCTGTTTACGAGTTCACAGATGTACAAACCTTTTCGAGTCTCATGAAACCTTAGCAAGACTTTCTTAGTTTTTCGTATCCGTTCGATGATTCCCTTTTTATTAGCTGTTGAAGTTTTTTCTAGTAAATATAATTCAAGAGATTTTCTTTTCACTCTCGAACAGTCATACGAAATCTTATTTAATAATGATATTTAATAAAAACATATTTATATTTGAATATTCAAAAATAAGATTGAATCATTGTGATATATATGAAGTTATAAAGTATAAAATCATTGTAAAGTATTAAATATAGATAATTTTAGGATTTCTTTCTTATAATCATACTAACTGAGACTTATATAAATAAAATATATTATAAACAGAGGCATCATGCACACGCTTTAATTAGTATACTTATTAAAAGTGATATAAACTTAAAATATATTGTTCGAAAATGTAGTTTTCATGGCTCGATCTGCCAATGATTCTATAGCTTATCTTCGCCGCCCGCCGTAGCAAAGGCTTTGGAAGGAAATAAGTGGAAGGGTTATAAAAAATATAGTTCGTTTTCGATGATTATAGTTTATTTACATTTTATTTATAATTACATTATTAATATATTGGATGTATCCTACTTTTAATTTTACAAAGATTGCTTGGAACGGTTCTTGTGATGGATGTTTCACTATACAAGATGCTCCTTGAAATGTACAATTTCCTGTTGATTTTGTAAGGATCAACAACTGAGTGGCACGCTTCCATTTAGCGAGTGCCTGATCAGCCTTGATCTGATTCTGCGATGGATAGCTCACTGTTATCCCAGTCTCAAAAGGGTTGGCGATGGCAATGTGGTAATTATTTGTATTCCTTTATCGTGGCTGTATTTATCAGTAAGTTAACTATTGTTGCTTTGTTCTTGGCTTCTCTACTTAGACAGCGCTTGTGTCTGTGTCGTTCTCACTCAAGAAACACCTATCCCTTTGTTTCTCCTATCAGAGCGCGCCGCTTCAGGTGGCACGACTGAGTGTGCGCGCCTCTGCCTTCCGATTTCAGAAGGAGTTAGGCTTTAACAGTGATAACATCGACAAGAGCGCCTCTATCGGCTGCACCGTCAATTGGGAGGCTCACTCTTGCACCTCGCGACGAGATGAGCTCCTGGTCAAGCGTCGCCGCTTGGCTTGTACAAGCGGCAACATGTGGAGTACTTGACAACAATGTATGCGTAATATCTCGTGACATTGTAAACACTCCGTGTGATGACTATTGCCCGATGTCGAATGAGCTGCGTTTCCCAGAACTGTAGCTACAACGATTTTAGGAAATGTTTATTGACTCGATTGTTTACATACATGACATTCTCGAATTGGTCTTCAAATCTCGCACGAATAGTCCCGCGACATCCTACTGCTTGACACTAAGGGGGCCAATAATTGAGCGACCTTTCTGAACCTCTAACGATCGTTCAGCAATTCTTAAAAGTTATGACTAATAAATAATTTCCTTGAAATCATAGCCGTGGCAATTTTCCCAAATAATAATATTCAAGGGATTCTCTGAATCTTGAACATATATTGTTAAGTAATTTAAAAAAAGGTTAGATGGCACAGAGACTTAATTCCTATATAGGAAATTTCGCTCAGAAAAATTAAGATTCATTAGAATCATGTACTTACGAATTATTAATATACTAAATGGGTTAATAAATAAAATTTTTTTGTTATCATTATAATAAGCACAATTGGTTATTATTACATACAATAAAAACTTTAATTCAATTAACTATAATCGTTCATATAAACATAATTATTTTCTGATTTTCAATTTGTTCGGGACACTTAATAACTCACGGTATAAATTAACTGGCGGAAAGCTCCCAGATGGTTGTTGGCCGGATTGCCCGCAAGTGTAAGGGATAGTGCATGTATTTAATAATTAACACTGAATTTGTTACTTGATGTTTATTGCTATTGTCCTTTAAAAGTACACTTTAATCGTTCGAAGTTAATGGAAGGAATCTTAGCTCTCTTGCTGTTCGCTTATGATTGCCACGTGGTGGTAACGTGCACTATATGTATAGGTAAAAGGTTGTAATTCTTCTGGTCCTCTTTATGTGGTGCGCTTGGAAGTGTAACTGTACACGTAGAAGTGTGAGGGTGTAAATCTCAGCGCTTCTTCGTGTATTGGCACGTGGTAGTAGCTTGAGTATTGCTTTACTCTTAGCTTATTGTTTATCTTGTAGGCTCTGCAGGTGTGCTCTTGGTGGCACTTAATCTTGGTCTGCAGATGTTGTCGGGTACGGCACCTTGTATGTATTATCGTTAATAAGAATGGAACTTTACCTTTATGTTCTGCAGGTTTATGTGGCGTTAATGGCACCTCTTCCTGTCTGTATTACTTGCCTCGTGTGGTATCTTGTAGGTTATATTTATGTTGTACTCTGAGCACTACTGTTGCTTGTTCCCTTTTCCTTTCCTCGCACTGCTGGGAGTGTATTATGCACTTATTTTGCACTTATTATGAGTAGGACACCTGCCTGGGATCAGACTAAAAAACCTCCTTTCGATGGTAGGTGGAGGCTTGCTGGCAAGTGGAAGGGACAATGCAATTATTCAATACTGCCTTTAATGTTTAATGTCTTTCCATTTATTAAATATAATAAATAATAAATAGTCAATGATCTATAAATGGCTTAATGAATGTGAGTTGTTTCTTCAATAAATGTTGGTGGCGATAAATCTGTAAGTGTATTCTTGATAGTCGGGAGCGTAATTCCTCTTCTCCTTATGAGTTGAGTAGTTGTAACGGGAGACTCGTGCTAGTAGGAGCAGCGAGTTGGTGCCGCCTTAGCTGCTGGAGTAGGGTAAGGGCTGTAGTGAACTGAGTGATGGGGGACGTCTGTGTGACGTCACTGTTTGTGTATGTGAGATCAGACATAGTAGTGGTATTGGTGTACGTTCGTGGTGTGTTGCTGCTTACGTAGCTGACAGGAGCCGTTGTGCTAGTAAGCCGTAAGAACGAGCGAAGTGGCATATCTTACGTGCGGGCGTGAGCCGATGAGTAGAGGTAAGATGTAAGAACGAGCGTGGTGCGTTGCTTACATGCGGACGTGAGCCGATGAGTAGAGATAAGATGGAAGAACGCGCGTGGTGGGTTGCTTACATGCGGGCGTGAGCCGATGAAAATGGCGATCCTGTCGTGATGAGTGCTTGATTGAACTAGTAAGAGGACGAGAGCGTCAAGTGCAACTCCTTAAATATTCTCGTACGAACTTGCTGCGCCGATAGAGCATCGGTGGCTGTTGCTATGCCGATATTTGTCGTGACGTCAACAGGGCATAGCCTTGTAGGGTTCATTTGTTATTACTTTTCGGAACTATAGTCGTATATTCGAGTTTTTCGGTTAGAAGCATTCTTCGAGTCCATTGGCCAGTGTTTACAAAACAAATGTTCGCGCGCTCATACCTCTCCCACTTTTATTCCGCTTAAAACTGCTGTAATCCATAACAAGACCTTTAGCCTTTGCTATCTTATTATTTAGCCTTTACTGAATATCTATGTCCTTATATTTTAGCGTTCCTTGTATTCGAAGCGTCTGTGCCTTGCCGGCGTCTTTCTTAAAAGCATTCTTGTGACCACCGTATGGTCATTTATGAATTGCCTCTTTCTTCGCGTCTCCAATCAAAGCGCTTCTTTTAACATTTGCGTCTCCAATCGAGTTGACTCTCTCTCTCTCTCTCTCTCGCACTGTTGAAGGCTCCAATTAGAACACTTCTTACTGGAATCCCCTCCATGAGAGGGACTTGTTTAAGCGTTCTTCCCCTTCCATTCATACTACCTTGCAGTTAAATTCCACCACAATATGTACACTATGTACCGTAAAAATCGTAAAATTTGCGTGTAGCAATTCCTTGCAAATATCAAGCGACATGCGTTTTCCAGCTGTCTTTATCACTTGTTTTCGTCAGATGTGTTTATGACTTGTTTTCGCCAGATACTTAATGACTTGGATTTTCCGAAAGTCATAATGACGTGTTTTCCAGTTGTTTAACGACTTGGGAAGATTCTTGCAATTTCGAATTCTCTCTTAGTGAACTTTTCTCAGTGAAGATGCCATGACACGGATCCCGGTCTATCTTGGCAGGTCCGCAATTGAAAGTCGCTATTGATCAACCGAGTAGCCACAGAACGACAAAGCCTTCAGTTTCGTGTGTGTATTTAACAGTCTTGTCGACGCTCATTGTAATAACATCATTCAGTCAAACTTCACAGTTATAAGCTAATTACTCAGTTACATCAAAAGCGTTGGCATTATAATCAATACATGGTCAATTCTCAAGTGCACAATAATTGAAAGCAGTCAAGAGTATTGACAGCATTATAAAAATGTACAAGACTACAAGATGCACAAAATTTGGGCACTTCCTTGGAGCATTGAGAAGATTGAACAAAGCGAAGCGCTGAACTGCAAGGGGCCACCACACTGACGTCATTATAATCCGATCTGTTCTTCGGATGAAGTGCGGCACCTTCTGTAAGCGGAGCTGTTCACCGGATTGAGGAGACAATGCCAACTGCAACTCGATAAGTGCCACAGAGTACTGCAAAGATACACTGAAGTATTGGATCATTATATTTGTCACGATGAAGAGACTCGTATCTAAAGTACCATATGTGGCATTATACAAGGAGTGTCAAGGATTTATGCCCTTGCACTTCTTAATGTATTAATTCCACCAAGTACACTTCAACAAGACGACCTGGAGATCTACAACCTCCAACCTCGACTTGCAGCGCACGCTAATTCCACTTAAAAAACCAGTAAGGAGCAGTAAAGTTTCAACGATTCTCACCTCCAACGTAGAAACATAATTGTTTGTAATTAAAAACTCAATAAATAGTACGAAAAACAATTATGTTGATTACTGATTTAAAGCATTAACCTCTCATTTATTCAGACTGTTCCACTAGTAAAATGGTGGACATTATTTAATCCAACCGTCTTGGTCTTTAGACCACTGCGTGACTGGAATTCCGAACTCAATTGTTCAAAATTAATATCTTATAGGCTTCAATTATTCATGAAAAATTTAATTAAAAATATAATTTTATTTAATACCTATCATTTTTACAATCGTTACATTCAAATTTTTGATAAGTTAAATATATAATTAATATAAATCCCAAATTACAAACTAATTTATATTTATCATTCTAAATTGTAAAAGACCAATGAAAGAACAGTATGTTAAACTTATATAAAAAACATTTTATCTTTCAACCAAATCATATGAATAATAATTATACATCGAAATAACTTTTATGTACCTTTCATGCCTTACAAACTTTCTCGGTTAGTATGATTTTTATAAATTATATCCAAAAATCAAAAGTAATTTAATCATAATTAAGTTTTTACCATGTATTTGTAAAACATAGGCAAAATTTTAGCAGTTATGAACATACAATTACCATACAAATTTAGTGTATTCTTGCCTTATAAATGAAGATATTGTCTGTATATATATATATATATATATATATATATATTCGCAATGTATTTATGCAATCGTTCCGGTTCATGGATACAAATATTACATACTTTAAAATTAACAATATTTATATTTCATATACATTAAGTAAAATTAAGAAATGTCTACAAAATAATCAAAATTTATTCATTCCAAATACAAATACATTTTTACACCATTAGAACATATAAATTAAAAAATATCGCGTATTACAGTATTATAATTTCTTATAAAATGTATAAATAAAAATGTATATATATTATCACATGATTTCAACCGTAACATACATTTTTCATTATTGACATTATTCATATTAATTTTTTGTTACAAATAACGTAATATCATGTATTTTACTTATTATTTTGTTCATTTCATGGAACGTAACTATACATTTGATATTATATTCTTCATTCATTAGAATGTAATTATGAGCTTGATTAAAAATTGACTTGAGATAAAAAATAGAACATGTATTTGTATTATTTATAAATATTATTTTATAAAATCTATGTTTTCTATATGAATGAGCTGATAAAACTAGTAGAAACCTTTTACCGTATTTTGTTTTGCCCTCTGTTTAAAAATAATTCTTTATTAATTTTTAAACATATACATAATATATTTTTATGCCGTCCTAACTAATTATTAGCTGAATAGTCTTAAGACATGCTAATTTATCACCTGCATTAAGATTTTATCACGACATATAGTACATAACTAGATTTAAATAATACTAATAAAAGAGGCATATAGATAAATTGGTATTTAAAAATATACCATTTAGAAGATTATCAAATTAAAAATTTGTATTCGATTACGAGCAAAATTTTGTTTTTCCCAATAAAAAAATGTAGGACTAGGATATAATAAATTGTATTAATAATTTTAATAGTAATTATATTGATAATGTTCATGACAATAATAACAATAACTAGAAAATTGCTTTAATAGTTATCAAAAAGGAAATAAACTATACAAATATTAAGGTATAAGCATATAAATCATATCGCTAATATTAAAAATCGATTATGTTTTATCAGTCTCATAAGAACTACGTCTATGTAGAACAAAGCTGTAAAAATAATTAAATAAAACAAAAATTTTCCAGTTTCGTTGATTTTTTACTTTAATGCATATCATCATATGTATACTATAATCTACGTCACGAATTCCGTTGATATTTATAAAATCATTTATTACAATGTTTCAATTTCTAACGCAGATTGTTTTAAATCTGTTTATTTTTTATTTTTTATTAAATATATTTTACAAACAGGCAGTTTTCGCAAGCGGATTACAATAGTCGATATAATTTCATTTATATTAACAGAGTATATCTTAATTGTAATCAATATAACCAATAATGTTAAAATTGTTATAATATCATTAATAGCTCAAGCTTAAAACTTAGTATGAGTAATAGATTGGAAAAAAATTGTTATAATTTAATATTGCATGCTAAAAACCAAGTTAAATAGAATTATTACAAATAGAAAAATAACATTTTGCTTATTCACGTTTTTATAAGATCTATTTTCCTTCTCAATTAAAATTTTCAATTTTTATTTAGCCGATATTAAATTTTAAATACTTATAATTAGCGAACATTTAAAATATTTTAATAAAGTAAAATAATATTGTTATAATACTCTTTGGTAATAAAAATAATAAAATTCCATTTAAAAAATTAGAAAAGACATTATTTATTACATTAGTACTTAAAACTTATTAAAAGTAGAAACTGAATGTATTTTATTAGTATTTAATTACATTGTTATCAATATTTTCTACTTATTACTACATTAGTTAAATATAGTATAACAGAATATTGCACTTAAAATAATTTGAATTCTCAATGTAGATTTATTTTGTAATCATTTATAATATAAAATATAATTATTCTATTAAAATATTTTATTTAAACTTCAGACATAAGTAAAATCTTTTTGCCTATATAAACTATAATGTATACATTTATAACCGTCTCAATTAATAAAGAATAAAAATTTAATTTAAATATTTGGATTCAATTGTTGCAAATTATTCGTATGCACAATAAAGCATTAAACAGTTATTAATTATATTATTCACCAGAAAATCAAATAATTATCCAAATTCAGTCAATTTTTTTATCTAATCGTAAAAATTTTAATCGTTCATCAATCGTTTGAAAAATATTAACATTAACATCAGTAGTAATATATTTTGAAAGATCGGTTGCAATATTCGAAATATCTTGAAATAATAACATTTACAAGTTTTTAAAATTTAACTTATGTAATTTTAAATCACTGATTAATTTAAGATATACAATGAAGCACTTGAGTGAATAGAAGGTAACAAAAGATGACAATAGTATAAGTTGACAAATGATAATTTTAACATTAGATAAATTGTAGTTGATGTCGATATTGGAATAAGTGATACCATGACATAACGCATGGTTATTAAGGTTCTACTAATATGTCAATTATAACCTAATCAATAATGTAACCTCAATTACAGCTCCATTGACATATTTAGTTCTCCTTATTTATTGGTAATATTAAAATCGACGCGAAGGTTATGGGTAGTACTGTTTTTGTAGCAAATGTTTAATAGTTTTGGAAACCGCTCTAATAGCGAACCGTATTTTAATCACAAATAAAAAAGGTATCACATGTAGGCACGTTTGGAATTTTTCATTTTTCATCTTACTAAATTATTAAACTTATATATTGAATGACATTATCGATAATATAATAATTTCTTATCGCTTGAATTTATACATCTATAATTATAGTATTCAAATTTTGGTAATTTAATTATATAATCGACCTTCACAGGTTTATAATCGTTAATCATTTTGTGCTATAAGAAATGGAAGGTATCTTTCATTAATAATTTAATTGTTACATCAAAAGTTGTTTAATCTTATTTTTAATATACTATATTTATATAACTACAGAATCGATTCTTACCACCATAATACTGAATAATAACATTATTCTCGGCTTTTTAGTCACTATATTCGGATGTTATTGCTTGATGTGTAGTGTTATTGCTTATTATATAAATAATATGTGAACACTTATCTTATAAACTCAATTGTATAACCATATTATCTTATCTTAGTCTTTATAATTCATGTGTATTCAATGAATCAGTACTTTAAAGCGATATTCTCTAGAATATAATTTTAATTATTATTGTCTTTTTTTAATTTCATTATATTTAAATATTTATTTACTCAATAAGAATCTATATTAATATAGCAAATGAAACCTTTTTGTGATCTGAAATAATAAAAACTAATAATATAAAGAAAAAAGAGAAAATTACGACAGTAGTTTCTATTCGTGAACGGATTTTGCGTGCATTGTTTACATGGGATCTGTAAGTATTGTCTTGATTGTGGGATTTAATTCATCGTCTCACATCTTGATTCTTCTTAATAACATAGTTAGAGCCAGCATTGTTGTCCCAGAAATCGCTACCGTCAGTAACATAATGTACGCAAAACTCTATCTGACACACGTCGCCGTCATTAATTGGCAATAGTATCCGAAAATGAAAGGTATCATAAAGGTTACGCATAGCTGTATGTGTAATTAGATTCGATTGCTTAATGTATACGCAGCTCACATCCTCGTAGCTCTTCCAATTGTCTATAGTCATACGAATTGTTACATCCTTATTGTACGTAAAGTTCTTAACTTTAACCGTTCCTATAAAATTGTTTTCGGAATTGCGCACAATAACATTTTCCAAACTGACCGATTCTTTTTCGAGTTTATCGCGGAATGCTAAGTAATCGCTAGCTGGTTGGGAAAAAATTGGTTCCCAAAGGTTGATATTAGCAGACTTAGTGGAACACTGCAATTCGGTTGAAGGGAAGGTTGTCGTTAAGCTTTGTTGAGACAATGTGAACCTGCTATCGAAGTTGTTCAAAAAGTCGCCACGCGTTAAACTCGCCACGTGAGTCCAGAGCGGTGGCATGTTGCTCGGCTCCGACATAATTCGCACCTATTTCAACAAATAAACAGAATTTTCATCAGATTAATTTTCATCAACTTTGTAATTAAGTATTTATACTTAGAAATGATTAATTTGATCTTTTAAACTAAATGTACAGCATAGTTTTAATTAGTTTTAATTATTATTTCGAATGAAAATTTTTGTTACAGTAATTAATATAAAAATAATTTTTATAACCTAAAAGTAAGTATTGGTCAATTGCTCATTTTACTACAAATTAAGAAAAAACATTTTAATAATCTAGTGATTTTATTTTTTTTCATTATTTGTAATATGAAAAGATTATGCTATAAATTTGTTTTGTTTAAAAGTTATCTATAAAGTAAAAATTAAAAAATCCCATAATTTGTTACTTTTAAATGTTACTAAATAATATATTATTACTAAATAATATAATTTATACACTAAATATTTTTTAATTATATTTATAAACATAAATTACAAAAATACCTTATATGTTATACAATATTTTTAACTGTTGTTTACAAATAAAAATGAACTTTACTTATGAAAGTATTTTCTTTTTAATTAGTCATAATATAAAAAAAAATATTTTTGATATATCTAAACATTTTGCATTACTATAGATAAATAAATCATTTAATTACTTATAATTGAAACCAGATGCACTTATGACTTATAAATAATTAAAGTATTTATTTCCTTGTGGATAAAATGTAGATATTCTTTTATCAATGCTTGCATAAAAAATTAATGTTACGCTGATAATAAATTAAATTATATACTGTTATTGTATCTTACAAATATGTAAAAAATTTATCCGTTTAATTAATTTTTTTATAATTTATTGCTTTTAATAGATCAAATATACAGATACTAGTTTTATTTTTTTTATTCAATTTTATTTATTAAATTTAATCACAAAATAATAATACAAGCAATTAGAATTATTTATCGTTTCCGCTTTTAAAATAAATATATGTTTAATATAAATAAAATAAAAATATAAACTAGTTTTTAGAAAATTAAATTAGTTATTTTAAAAATATAGCTTATAAGTGTTTTTGATCAAATAAATTTTCAAATCTCTATATATTTATGAATTTATACTAAAATTTTATCAAATGTAATTCACGATAAAAACATCAATTATAAAAATGTTGAAATTATTTTTAAAAATAAGAATATTTTTACAAAGAAATTATCAGAATAGTTTTTATTTAATTATTATATCCACAATTCTAGCATTATTATCCAAACTTGATTAGCTAATGATAAACTTTTTTTACAAAACAGGATAAATTATATGGATAATAATTGAATTGAGTGGATTTCAAATAATATAAAAATATTTAATCACATCTTTTAAGTTTTTATGTAAGTGGTCAACGTTCAATGCAATGGAAGATCATTACATGTCAAAGAAAAATCTTAATTTTTAATTATGTTTATTTTTTCAAAGGAAATACAACTTTATAAACCACTAATAATATAATATAATATAATATAAGGCACCTGTGTGAGAGGCCTCCCGCGGTCATCCGCAAAAACAACTCTTTTTTTATTTCTTTTGTTGCAAATGACATCATTATTTTTAATTAAATCATCCAAATGAATTGAAGTTGATGCTAAACAGGGTCGAATCTGCGGTGGGACAGATCTGTTATTAATTGATGGAGTCGTGACCATCAAAGAATTATACAGAAGAGAACCATAAACGGGGGGACTATGTCCCAAAAGAAGTTCCGAAGGTCGTGCTATAGAACACATTTAGAGCTAGAACAAAAAGTATATAATGCAAAGTTAGTTCAATTAATAGTATATAAGACCTTGCATATAAATAAAATAAAATGCAGTGTAGCAAAAATTGATTAAAAATAATATAATCGAATATTTTCTGGGTTTTAATAATGCTTTTAATCATAAACATTACTTTCATGTATAAAAAAAGTAGTGTTATCTTTTAATTTAATGTAAATATATATATATATATATCAGTGTAAAGATAATATTTATGTATCTATTATATGACTACAATGTACACTTATAAATAAAATAGTTTTATTTGAAAAATTGTTATTAATACCATCATTTAAAAAGAAGTGTTTAAACCGGAACTGTCATTATAAACTAAATAATTGTTCTGTGTATAACCAATATTTATTATATAATTATATTAATACATATCTGTATTAATTGTTAATAGTTAAAACATATATGTATATTTTTAATTAAAGTTTAATTAAAATTATATAGTTTGTAGTAAACAAATTGTCATTATTTTTCAAGTAATTATTATAAGAAAAACTATATTCTTTTGTATAAATTATAATATTTTATATTTAATAAACACAAAAAATTAATTTTTAATAAAAATTCTTATGCTTTCTAAATTTTTTTAAATTACCATTAATAAAAAAACCTTAACATTGTAAAACGTAATTCATGATATAAAAATTGTTTGAATTAAAATTTTGATTGTTTTATATAATAGTTTATATAATAGTGTATATATAATAGTTGTTACTACCTATATTTATCTATTATAAAGTAATTTTTATAATATAATTTAATATTTAATATAGTTGTTTTATATCCTAGTTCTATATGTATCTCATATAACCTATTTTTGAGCATCAAATTTAATATTTTAAATTATACGATCGATTTTGTGTTTCAGCAAAATAAATGCTACCATTCATTAAAATGGAATATTATATTAAATGTAGTCTATTTTAATTTTTTATGAATTAGTGTGTTTGGCAAAATGCAATTTCGTCCATTTGTCTAAAAATTAATTATTCATGTTTACTTGTAAGTGTATTGCAATTTTTTTGTAAGCAGTTTTTCAGTTTTTAAAATACGAATATTGTAAATAGAATAAATAGAAAATAATTTTTTTAATTTATCATTACCAATTAAATTTTATTATTATAAATTTCTTAAGATTTATGTTAAACTTTAAAAATGAATTAAATCAGGGAAAATGAATGCATGTTTAAAGACATAATTAACATTTTGTATAATAATATATTATCAGAATTACTTTTATATTGCTTTTATTAAAACAGATTTCCTAAGATTCCATTTTCTTTAAATAACATTCAGAGAATATGATGTTATCAAAAAAACTTCAAACTATATTTTTATTACTTTGATCATATAGACATTACTTATGACGAATATAGCTGTAAATTAAGACGATTAAAAAATAATGTATTTTTAAATTAAACATTTTTGTTAAAAGTTAAAAAACAGAAAGCATATTTCAATTTTAAAAAGCAAATAGAAAAAAGTTATATTAGTTACTATGTAATAATTTGGCACATTTATATATAAATATAAATTTCTATTGAAAATTGCATATAAAAAAGAAATTTTAATATATGATATAAAGCACTTTAAACAAGTTTATCATAAAGGTTATCGAGTGATTTTCACTGTCTTATATAATTGCAATTAACGAGTGAACAATTATTTTACTTTATTATAATTGTATGTCTTTCGATTTAATTTATTCTCTTTATAAAAACTATTAAAAATTCATAAAATATATTACTCTATTGCATGAAAAATAATAAAACTCATATGATATAGTAGTAATAAATATTAAGATTTTATATCAGTATACTTTAAATTCTATTTTTGTAATGTTTTTCTTTACAAAGTAGGAATGAGAATTCGATACAAATTTTAAAAGTAATGACAATGAGTTATTACAACTTTTGTAATTTATATGTTCTAAGAGTGGAAATTGTTATAAAAAATAAATTTGTTAACATATCTATCATATATCAAAATTTATATATGAAAATAATTTTCTATGTGTTTCAAAACACAATCGAAAATTTAATTAATATTTTTTTATCGATAACTTGAATTGAAATGACGTTATAATAAATAATAATATTAATTAAATAAACTGCATTAATTCTATTATTATTATTTACTTCCACGTAATCGTCACTATATTAATAATCATTAAATATTTTCAACTTAGAATTTTTTCGATACCAAATATTAGATTTACTAACATATTTGAATATTTTTGTTTAAAAAAATTAATTTGTATTTATTTATACTACTATATTAAATACTTCGTTTTCAATTCTAATTTATAGTATATTAATTTAATCTTTATTACTATTATTTCATAATATATATATATATATATATATATATATATATATATCGAAAGGAATAAAAAGAAAATTAAATATAACTGCAGTTACACAGATACTATATAAATATGACTTCAGGTCAATAAGGCACTATTCGAAAATTACTTGATGTACTTGATTAACAAGTATATATGTATATTAGTTATTTATAAATGAGAAAAAAATCATACGATTCTAATGAGACGCGACGATATCTCACAAAAGTCGTCTGGGTTAAGCGTCGAGGTGGATGTTCAGAAATTATTCGATTTCGAAGATATATTCCATCTGAGTGACGAAATTATATACATCTCTCTTTTTTACTGGTTACGTATTATGAAATTTAATTGTTTGTTTTATTAGCCGAAATGAAATTATAAATAATGCATTATCTTATATTAATTCTTAAGTTTATTTAATTGAAAAATACATCAATATACACATATAAATGTATCAATAAAATTATCAAAATATTTTTATCAAAATTTTTTCTCTGAATTCTAACATTGTATATAAGCTAAAATTTATAAAATAAATTTAGCGTAAGTTTCAAATAAAATAATAATTTATTATCTGAAGCATACAATTAAGTAATTACTATGAAAATCTGGAGTAATATAATAATACTAAATTGTTACTCTTTATATCAACTTACGCATTTTATAATATACTTATTTAAAATTATGTACTGAATTTTGTTGAATAATTATCTTAATGTATATAGAATATGAGATTAAAATACAAACTATTTTTTAATTTAATAATAATTTTTTAATGATCTTATATGACTATAGATATATATATATATATATAAGAATTGATAAAAATGTCTTATAGTGCATATAAGTTTAGAAATTTGATAGAAGTATATATTAAATAATATTCCATAAAGATAAATGCAGTTAGAATAAAAAATAAAAAAATGAGCCTTACTATATTATTACAAAGTTTCATTACTAAAAATCGGGTAATTCAAAATGACACTGATCTTTTTACGCAGTTCATTCTACTTTTGCACGAAAATATTAGTTTTCTAAATAATTATAAAATTCACGACTTTTTATAATATATCCAAATAACAAACGGCTCTTATTAGAAAATGTGAAATAATAAATTTTCTATTTTTAGTGATCGCAGCTGCAAAGAAGCGCTAATTATAATTTATAATATTATTTGATATTAATACATTTTCTCTACCCTACCACGGAGTAGCGTTTAATTTAACATCTAAGATTACAATAATTCTAAACAGTTGATAAATTTCTCTGTGACTTTTTATATTTTGTAATTTTTTTGAAAGATTCTCTATTTATAATTATACATTTAAAATTTGAAGTCCTATTCATATATACTATTATTACTATAAATTATCTTATAGGAAATAAATTGAATTTAATTAAATACAATTATGTCTAATAAATGTTTTATCGTGTATAAAAAAATATCTAAAATTTGATTCTGATCATACTAAAATAATTCTTTATTTGGAGTGTGTTATTATAATTAATACAAAAATTGCATTAATAATCAAATCTAAAATCGCATTAATAAATGATGAAATTATAAATATATACCATTAATAGTTTTATATCATATGAACGGTAAAATTTATAATAGCAATTATTTGGGATAATTGACGAGATAATATACTATTTAACCAATAGTATATATTAAAAATGATTATAATTTATAGTATAACAAAATTATAAATGATCTTAAAATTAGTAAAGAATTAATAATTTAAAAAACAATTAAAATATCTTAAAATTGATTAGAATATTTTATACATTACTTATAATTATATTTTTAGGAATTCACCTAATACTAAGTAAAATAGATACAAAATTACTTAATAAATTAATTTTTTACAACGATTGTATTTAGAGATTAAACAAAACTATTATATTTTCATTAATTTATGTATATAATATTTATGTATCAATACATACATATTTATAATACATAAACAATAATAATAATAGTGACAGTAAAAAAATAAAAAAATAATTCTTTACATTGATTCATAATGGAAGTACATTTATTGAATTGAAAAGAATTAAAATTTAGGTTTGACATTGTTTATTACACATTTAATTCATAGTTTTTTATTGACAAAAAATATCATTTAGTATCAATTATGAAATTGGTATTTTTTCTAAATAATTTTATAAAACAAAAATGAATGCTAACTATATATATTGTAAAATTACATTGAAGTAAATTAGTGATTTTTGAAGTATGAATTGTTTTATGATAATTCAGGTTATCAATAAATAATAGAGCTTTATTTTACTTAACTTCTAAGTAGTATATTTTCAACTGAACAACCTTTGTAAATGCCAGAATGGGCTATAAAAGCATGTTTTCCAAAACTATCGTATTACATTTACTTCGGTCGCAAGATCAAAGAGGACATCTCATCTTTGATATTCATCCTCCATTCAATATAAGATGTCCTGATTTTTACTTTCTCTTCCCTTGATTCTATTTCACTTTGGTATCATTACCATACCTTATCATACTTCATTTTTTCTACCTTTTTATATATACAGGTAATCTGTTAATACTTGTTTGTTTTTCATGAATAGAATTTTAGCATTGTCTGGACGCTTGTTTATTTAATTATGAAAACACTAGAAATTTTATTTTAGCTGTTTGTTATTACTTTGAAAGGTATAATAAATAATAAAATTAGTCGTTTGTCATTATTTTAAGATCTTACAAACCGACTTATAATTAAGCATTAATTGCTTCTATATAAAATGTAATTTTTTATCATATAAATTTTCATTGAAATTCACTGATATCTAAATCTTCTTAAACTATGTATAATGAAATTTATGATTTGTAATAATATCGATATTGAGTTATTATAAAAACTATTGATAACTTATTTTAATCTTCTTTGAATATTTAAATAAATTTCATGTATAGTCAGTATGAAAATAATGGCCAATCACATTTTACTAGAATTTGTAAAATTGTTATATAATTTGTGTAGATTGATTAATAGGTTCAATAAAATTAATAAATTTATAACATTATAATTATTAGATTTATGTTACTTTAAATTTGTATTTGTATAAGACATAACTGAAAAAAATTCTTGTTACTTCATTGACAAATATATCTAGATGAATATAAATTGATAAGTCATGTGAATTATAAATTGAACATAATGATTTTTTTATTAAAATACAAAAATAACTATTGCTGAAAAAACTTTATTTAAAATATTACTGAACTATATAACAAATGAGATAAACATGATTCCTTTATTAAAAAATCGGGAACAAAAATGATTCTTAATAATTGATAATATATTAGGATATATTAAATTATCGAAAATACATTTATAAATTTATGAATAAAACTATTTATTTTTTATATATTAATAATAAAACTAGTTATTTTAACGGAATTAAAAAAATCGTTAATTAAGAATCTTTCATTTTTCATTCTTTTTTTATTTCTTTTTTTGTTCATAAATGATTAAGAATCTTTCATTTTTCATTCTTTTTTTATTTCTTTTTTTGTTCATAAATGATTACTGTAAGGTATAAAATATTTATATATATTTATATATAAGGATATGAATAGAACAATATTTTATTCATATTAAAAACGATATTGATATACTTTTGATTGGTAAAATACTGTCTTTTTTTATTGTCTTCTTGACTACTACTTCTATAACATATCTATGATTATTTAGTATTTAATAATAAATGCTATATGCAATACTATGTATTTAAAATAAAACATAATTAGAGCCTAGTCTTAAATTGTCAATTAAAATAAAAAAAATATAAAAAATACGAATATATAAGCTAATAGAATAAATACAATATTCGTTAAGACATTTTGAAGGTGGTGCGTAAATAATATAATATAGCATAATGATTAAAAAGAATATTAAGCTTAAATTATCATCCAAATAGTAGTAAGAGTTGATAAATATTACAGATATCAAATTAACAGTATTAATACTTGTTTGATATTTTTTAACCGGTTTGGTAACTAAAAGGTTGGGGTTTTCAGTTAAATTTATATTTTTATTGCCTCAACATACCTTCAAGTACATGAAGATAGAGAATATTTATATAATTCATATACAATAACTAATAATATGGCACTATTAAAAAAAAGTTCTTCAAAATATATAAGAAAAAATCTTATAAAATTTAGAAAACTACTAAGAGCGAAGAATCAATTTATTTGATGTCTTAAATGTCATAGCTAAATTGAATTGGACAGTATCTTTATAAGCGATTAAAAGTTTATTTATGATTTTACATAATCCAAATTCATTAAAATAAATATTAATATTATTATTTATTCATTGTTTTATTCTTTTATACATTTATTGTTTACTTTTAATGCGTAGAAAATCATCATCAAATTATTTTTATATTGATTTGATAAGATATTCAATGAAAAAAATACAAATAAAAAGTAAACGTAAAATATTTTTAATATTAAATACTAAATGAGATAAATTACGTAAATATTTTAATATACAAATATTTATGTTTATTTAAAAAAATTATTTATTTAACAATTATTTGTTATTACATAACAGTTTTTTAATTAGAATTATCTTACAGAAACATTACAGTTCACATTTTTTCTATTATTATTGAATACAATATAAAAATATAATAACATTGCATTTCCTATTAATTTGGAACATTATCTTTAAATATAATATATTAAACCTTACATATTAGAATCCATTTTAAATAAGTGTTGCTCTATAATATACCTTCGTGATATATTAATTTTAATCGTAAAATTAAAGAAATGTTTTAATATTTTTATTGAGTAATTTTTTAGATATAATAAAAAATACTATGTCATTTAAAAATCAACTCAATTATGATATTTTATTTCAATAACAAACCTTGCTGATAATTTATCTTGTTTAAATAATAATAATATTGATAATAATATAAACACAGCATACATTTTACCGTAAAGTGAAAAGATATTGGGTTTGAGGTTTATATATAAAGAAACAAAATTAAAGTAATAATTTACATAATTATTTCATTAACTTTAAAATAGATTGAAATATACGTAAATATAATCTATAATATAATATAAAAACAAGTAAAGAAAATAGTTTGTTTTAATGAACTACATATTAATATTTTGATATGTGAAAAATTCTTGATTTATATTAATTTTTCAAAATAATTAATAATATACAGAGATATTGAAACGTAAAAAACAGCATACAATTTCAGATTTTTTATCTTTAGAAGTTTTTTAACCTTATGACATTTCTCCCACAAAAATAAAAACGACGTATAGAATGTAAAGAAAGGACATCTAATCAGTTAACTTTTTTGGCCTATAAGCCTGGAATATATCAATGTTTGTTTGAATGTACAAAATTCATTATGTGTACTAAACAAAAACATAATATTTATTTCAATCAGCTCACCATAAAAATAGTGACCTCAACATATTTTTCACCGAAATGACATCATGACTATATAAATTCATGGAAATGTTTTTTAACAAAAAAAGATTTATTTTATAAAAATATACGTTAATAACATTTATTTGCTTATAAATTTATTAAAAGCATTTATATATCAGAACACTATATACTATCTTGATACTAAAATTAGGATTAAATCACTTTGACTATAACGATGATTTATAGATTTAAAGTTAGCGAGTATCCATATAAAAATGATAAAATAAAGTTTAATGTTGTGATAAAAAATTACTATGAATGAATTACGTCATAATTACTTTATCAACGACAAAATTAACATCAATACACAAAATAAGCACTTCTAAAAAATTTATTTAAAAAAAGCGTGAATATTAACTTCTAGAATGGAAGCAATATGCATCAACAGATGTTAAAACATTTTAAATTTAAAGAATCGCTAAACATTAATCTCTAAGAATTTGGAAACAATAGTGTTGATAAATCAATTTAACGTGTATTAACAGAATAATAAAGTAAAATGTGAAACACCATTTTAATCTTAACTTATAATTGTTAAAATAATCGATAATCGTCAAGCGACATTAATATGGGAGTACCAAAGAAACTAAATATATATATTTACAGAAGTTCCAAATCTTCATAGTCAAATTCTGTTTTAATTGGTATTCGCATAAGCACATCAAACATAATATATTTAATATTTGAAAAATTATATCTTGAGAAATTTTGTAAACTAAAGGGAAATTAAAGGTCTTCATGTTTTTTGTTAAAAAAATTTATTTTTACAAAAAATTTATTCTAAACATTTTTTTAAAGAAACAGAAAACGATAATAATCACAAGAATCAATGATGTGTAAAAAGCCATATCTTATCAGAAAAACGAATGGACATTTTTGTAATTATACGATAAAGCAGTGCTCAAATAACTCATAAACAATGATGGTAACACTGAATTATAGCACAAAAGTGCTGCTTAACTCGGTGCTATAAAAACGTAGTCCATATACTTATAAATTGCTTGCAATAAATACTGTTATAAAAATATTGAAATATATTTTGAATGATACAATTTTCATAATTAATGATCGTAAATCATAAATTATTTTAATGCAATTCATAAATAAATGTTTGAAAAATATTCTCTATGATATATAAGATACAAAAATTTTTATGGATGATAATGGGCTATTAAATTACTGATCTTGCTTCTTCAAATTCAAACAGTTATAACAAAGATTAGAAAGTCACAATTACAAAAATACGATCATCTAATGAATGTTGTAATTAGATTTATAATCAATAGTTTGATTCTTTAACGTACAAGTCTTTATAGACATATTTTCATCTCTTAATATTATATTACAGAATTATAAATAAATAAAATAAAATAAACAAATTCCAATAATCAATGAAAATATCGAAAACATCTCTCAAAGTTTTAAGAGCCATAAAAAATCAATTAAAGATTAATTTATTTTATAATTGCATACAACAATAAGCTTTTCATCAAATTCTTAGCCATAATATTTGATTAAGAATATATACATATATATATTCATATACATAGACATATCAGTTAATGAAAAAATTGCGATACTCAATATTTTAGATAAATATTAGTTAAGTAACAAACTTTGTAATTTTATTATTAAGTATCTATGTCGTTATATTATATATTTTATAATATAAACTTAATAATTTCAAATGAAATTTGAATGACAAGTAAATAATTACAAACCCTCTGATATAAAAACTTTCATCGCAAATTCGAAAAATCGATTGTATAACAATTGTACCATATTAATGGAATATATCGAAAAAAATTATTTTTTATAAAAAAGGATATGGTCTGCAACATTTAAAAGCTTGCGAATTAAATCCTTTTGAATGAACTTACGCATTTGATGACTTAGAAACTTTAAAGTTTTTATTCTTATTCTTTCGAATACTTTATTCAAATGTTGGAGAAGTTTTTTTTGATAAATATATTAAAATTAGAATAATTTAGGTTCAATAACTTTTATAGCAAACAACATACTTATGTTATTTATTATATTAATTGTGATGAATTTCTAAACTATGGCTTAAGCATAAAATAAGTCAGCATAAAATAATAAAGCAACGTTAAAAGCATCTTTTAATAAATATTAACAATAGAGAAAGAAACAGTATTGATTTCATTTGTGTACAAACATTTTGAGACTTTTATATATTATAAGAAGTGTATAATAATTATTTTCAAAATAAACCCTGTTTTTTTTTAATAATAAATCTTTGAATAATTCGATTCACAAAAATAATTTCTGAATAAATATTGTTTTAATAAAATATTTATTTTAAAATATTTTTTCAATCGCCAATTAAAAAAGGCTACCATATTTAAAATTTTTTACCAAAGTATAAAAAAAGAGCGAACATACTAAAAATACTAAATACTGTTATTATAAATACTAATTATATAAATACTAAAATATAATACTAAAATAATACTAATATAATACTAAAATATAATAAAATATAAATACTAAAACTGAAATTATACTATAACTTAATAATAAAATTTTAATCAAATTGATTTTAGTATCTTTCTTGCCAAATATTATACAGTATATTTATCCAGTTTAATCGAGTAAACAAATAATTTATAATAATTTAAGTTCAAGTAGTATGAGTTTTATTTTAAATGTTTTTAATTTATTCTTATAAAAAATTATTAACAATATGTACTTTTATTACAAATCAATTTAATATAATAAACATTATATAAAATATAATTGAAAGATGATTTAGTTATAAAAAATGAAGACTTTCTTTAAAAATAGTTCAAGACTTTAATTTGACTTAATGCATGTTATAATTATCAGTTATTTTAATAAATTATATTTTATTTTTAAAAATAGATGTACATTAAATGCAAACATAGAAAAAATATAACATACGTTACTTGTTACATACGAAAAAGTTAAAATCAATATACTTTTACACATTCTCACTTACAATTTAGTAATAGTAAACTAATTAATAATAAAGTATCTTACTCTATTTAAAAAAAAATCAAGATACATATCATGCTATAATAAAAAAGTGATAAAGTATAATTTATTTTCTATCTAATAATTGCAGATAATAAAATATTGATTTCATATCGTTATTTTATTATTCGATTTCATTTTTATTCAAGTTTAAATATTTTTTTCTCACAATGATAAAATAATTTATGTGATAGTATACACATTCATACAATATTTTGTATTCTTAATTGATATAAAAGAATATAAATTATATTACCTACAACTTGTTATTTTATTTATTAAATTTAGTTTAATTTCGAATGATAAATTGACAAATACTATATTCAAAATGTAATTAAAAAATGAGATTACTATTTAAAGTAAATACATTTATAAATAAAATAAATATTTAAATCTACAAATAATTTTAGCACTCTTATAAATTATAAAAATAATGTATATATTTCGTAATTCAAGGTCTCTCATAAGTTTGTTTTATCAATTAAATATATATAAATATAAAGTATGATAGGAAGAAAAGAAAGGCGATGAAAGAAGGATGTGACTAATAAAACATCTAATCTTGTATTTTAAAAAATTAAATTTATATATTTTATTTATTATTATTATATATTATATCTAATCAAGCACAGATGTTCATAATCGATAATAATAATAATATCATAATAATACTAATACAATTGAATATTTTGTATACTGTTCTTCTTACTATCCTTATGAAATTGTCATATTAGAATCAGCGAGAGGACAAGCATAATATCAATTTTTTTTCATTTTAAATTGTATTGAATTATTCCATAATTAATTCGATAACTAAAAAAAAGTTTATTAATTTTTGTCTTGTATCATTAGTTGGTATAGATTTTTAATACACGATATTTTAATACATGAGATAAATCTTCTTACAATTCTAATTATTCAAAATATTTTCGGTTTGGTTTTATCGATTTCTATAAAAAATATAAATGATTCTTTAATAGTTATACTTTCGCTTTAAAATTCATCGTAGCTGTTTAATTAATGCAATATTTTTATTATCAAACACTATTAAAAATTAACTTATTTACGAAAAATTTTAAAAACACATCTTTCAATAAGCTTATTTTCAACAATAATTTTTATATTATAATGTATTTTTTAAATTATACTCAGCACATAAATTCAATATCATTAAATATGAAATAATGATTATTAAGAAAACAAACACTTTTTATAATATGCACTACAAAATAAATCTATTTATATCAAATATATTTTAACTATAAATAAAAACATTTTCCTTGTGTTTAAGATTCATCATTATAAATTTAAGAAATTAAAATAATGATTGTCAATTGCTTAAACCTTTTGTCTAACAAACCATTTTTCTGTATATAAGCTGTGTTTCAGAAACTTTCTTTGAAGTTGTGTTTATTTTTATCAATTACCTAAATAATATTGAACATATCAATATATTTGCTGCTTCTTTTAAATCTAAACATTAACCAATTTTAAAATATAATCTAATAGAATAATTTGATATTACTTGTATTATTTGTCATTTAATAAAATTTATACGCCTATTAAAATGCATATATTCAAAATTTTTGTTTGTAATATTTAATTGGTTGCTAATTTCAATTATTGTTGAAAATTCAAGATATAAAAAGATTTTATAAAAAGTCGCTCGTAAATATCAACACGCGTACAACAGTAATCTAATTTTAGCACACACGCGATCATCACTTTTCAAGTTTTTTCGAAGTCATATATTTATAGCAGTACCGTGTTCATTTTTCTTATAGAATAAACAACCAATTATTTTTATTATTTTTATTTGAAGTTATTTATTTATAAAATAAATTTTAAATAATCTTTAGGATTATTAAATATTTTTTTCATCAATTTATTTATGTATATGAATGTTTTAATAATTTATATTTATTTAAAATTTGTGCGCGTTTTTTTAGAATTCAAATTATTCAACATTAATTAATATATTTACGTATTATTTGTACTGTGCTTACTTAAATTATAATCATAGACTATAGCGAATAATAAGTTTGTTCGAATATCACCAAGGTATTATTAATTTGTATTAACAATTAAATTATTCTAATTTGCGATTAAATAAAATACTTTATTAGTATTTTTAAGCATATAAATGTTTTACTCTTAAAATTATTTTGATTGAAAACAACAAATTGAAATGAATATAATAGCACACGCGCAGAAAACAGTGATGATAAAGGTTCATATTGTTTGCGAGACTTCGCCGAGATGCAATGATGGATGATTTTTCCAACAGCAACTTGATGCATTCTGCACTTATACTACTATATTTTTCATTTATTCTAGGAGGTTTCATATATATATATATATATATACACAAGTAAATATTCATATATCTTGTTCTGTGCCCCGTGATTGTTAAAATAGTAAATGCTTGTAGTTTGTTTTTCAATGTGTTTTTGTGTATTCAGAATTGATTAAATATACAGCTTTAAAATATTACAAAATCTCTAAATATAAATCACATACTTGATTCATTATACAATCAAAGTGTAGTATATAAAAAACAAATAAATCATAAAAATTATATATTAGTTTATCACTATCATGAGATTCTTTGTACAAGACCAACGGAACTCGACTTTCTGTAACTAACATATAGAACAAAGAATAAATAAAAACAAAGTACTTTAAACAAAATACTTAAAATGTTACATGGTATATACATTCAATTAAAAATTGAATAACTAATGAATTTTACATTTTGAAAATCTTCCCAGAACTGTGTAATATGGCAGTAATGTGAGCATAACTTGAGCTTTGGTTTAGTCAACATATATTTAGCAGACAATCTATTATATATCGTATAAATAGATTATTATATCATACTAATTTCAATGAAAGATTACTATTCTACTTGTGTATACATTTTACTATCGAATTTTAATATAACGATTTTTTCATTAATTTTAATATATAATGTAAAACATTATAAATTAAGAAAAAAAAATTATCGTATCACCAAAGCAAAACCAAATTTAACATTAATATTTTATTTATTATACTTTTGCAATTCACATCAACTAATTATAATAATTATTCAATTGAAAAGAATTTGAAAAATTTGAACATATTTATTTTTAGAGTAAGAAACCTATACCTATTTCTATTTACTGATAAAGATAATTTTTCCATAAATAAAGTTATTATTTGAAAATTATTCAAAATATTTGAAAATAATTTTTAGATAATGGTCATTAATCAATATTATTAAAAAGTTTGATGATTCAAATTTTATTCTGAAAAGTCAAATTTCGCTTCGCACACGTTAAATCTACCACATATTCATCCAAACTGAAATAAAATTACATTAAATAGATTAATTGAATTTATGATCCTTAGACTTTATTTACAATTTTTTATTCGTTCTTTTTTCCATTTATATATTTTGATTATGATTTTGAAAGTTTTTCAATGTTTCGTAATAAACGTATAACATTTGTATATTTACATTTAATATTACTTTTAAATTTTCTTGAATTGGCTACAAATAATTTGTACACATATTTATTTGCTTTTTCAAAGTCTATTAAATATATTATAACATGGAAATTGTATTTATATTTGTATGTACAGTATGTACAGTAAAAAAAATCTAACTATATACAATATATACAATCAAGTGTTATATTGATTTATAAACAACTTTTGTAAAATTCGTTTATAAAACTATTTTTTTCTAAAAGTATCATAGAAATAATTTTAATGTAAAAAGCTAAAGGCTAAAAATGTAAATAAAAATATTGTTATACATTTAACTTTATAAACATTTGATACAGCTTCTCAACTTTCCAAGATACACTTCTATTTTTCATATATTAATTATACACATAAAAAACAAATATCAACTAAATATATGGCCACAAATTGGTTAATACTGTCAATTAATAAAAGTAAAATTTTATTGAAATTCAGCGCAATAAATACTTACTTGTTCGTTCAACAGATAAGTAGAATTGAAAATTTTCTTCTTTTAAAAATTCCGCTCCAAAATTTCAAGCGTGGCTCAACACATACGTAAAAGGTGCACGCGTTTGCAACTTATTTTTCAATTCACTCATTTAATACAAATTAAATACAATGATACGTTACTAATGAGGTTGTCAAGACAAGAATTAAAAATACCAAAACTCAAAAAGCAAAAAAATATTTTAATTTCTAATATAATATTGCATGCATAAAATTCACAATTCTTTGACTTAGTATACGAAAATAAAAGTAAATTGGCTCACGTTGCCAAAATTGTTTGATTTGGAAGAACAAATCAACTCGTAAAAGGAATGACGTCTACTTTTGTATGTCCATTGCAATTGCTTCAATCGAACGTACCAACTTGATATATGTTAGTATAAAGATAAGTCTTACTCTTAGTCGTAAGAACGTAAGTACTTTAACTCTCGTTAACTCTTAGTACAACAGAATAAATTGTGTGCGTAGCAGTGACGCTCTGCGCGCCTTCGGTAGCTGCTACTTTTATCCCTTCTCCGTTACCTCCCGCTCTGACCATCAATTCCAGGCAAGTTAAGAATACGAATGATGATTGGCACCCCAACAAATCTTTGTAGACCTTGCAGCAGTAATACAAAACATTACTGTTAAATAAAAGTATTTTTGGAAAAAAATACATTGACTAATAGATCACGAAATATTGAATGCTTCAAATAAGTATGACTTATTTCTAGGATATTTTTTAATGATAGAGCAATTTCCAATGATTTTTAAAATTGATCAACTATATATGAATATTTAGATTAACAATAATTATGACTCATCATTACATATTATTACGAAGTCTCCAAATCGATACCACTACAATTATTCTCAATTTAAAAAAAAAATACATTTGAACTATTATAAAATAATAAAATTACAATCGATAAAATTATAGATAAAAGTAATAACAAATAATAAAAATATTTCATATAAATAATTATTATACAGTGTATAACAACCATATATGAATTCATTAAAAATATTTCATTTTATGATTTTCCCAATTTTCAAATTATGTTCATTTGAATAAATTTTAAGAATAATTAAAAGTAAATTTAATTATGAAGGTGTATTAATCACTTGATAATTAATCTTTTTAAGATTATGAATATATGTGGTGAAATATTTACATAAGTTAAATCAATTAAATTTTATTTTTTTTTTAAATATAACTAAAACAATTTATATAATTATTTACCTATTATTTACCTATAATTATTTTGGAGAGCTGAAATGAATTCTCAAATTAAAAATATTTAAAAATTTTTTTACAACATCCTTCCAAGTAATTTCAATTTATGTCAGTTTGAGTACTCGGTCAACATAATTTAGCACTTTATCGTATGTGTAGTGAAAAACGAAGAGAGTGCAATATACTATCTGTATTATTCGAAAGTACATATTTGTTATAAAAATAAAAACCATTTTTATAAAATAAGATATATTTAAATATTATTAAAGCAGAAACGTATTCCAGAATATTTATTAATCCCCAAATATTTTGATTTTATTTTTATTCAATCACCATTAATATAAATATATGTATAGTAACAAAATACTGAAATTTATAACATTCATTTTTTCAAATTAATTAATGAACATAACAAAATGAACAATGAATTCTGCTTTAGTAAAAACACTATAAAATCTATAGATATTGTAATTAACACTCTTATGATATTAACTATTTATATAAAAGTAATAAAATAATTTTGTTTAGATTTTTTTTATAAATATTTATTTTATAATTAATTTTCTTACAATATATGATTAAATTCACATATATTCTATTCATTTGCAAATTAAACTGCTTGCTATATTCGTTGTTTTATTATCTTATGTTGGTTTTATTTGTATATAAACTTATCTAAACTGATTACACATGCTTAGTCTAAGTTAGAAAAAATAATAAAATAAGGCAATATAAATTAAAAAAAATATATAAAATTTTGAGTCTATAAAAGTATACTTCGAAAAAGATATTTCAAAATCATTAGATGTTACATCTATAAACACAAATTAATGTATAATTATTTTATTTTAATGTATTTAATTCATTGAAGACTTAATGTACTATAAAATATTACTTAATGTTCGATTTATAAACAGTATTATATCATTGAAAAAATTTTAAATACAATGTAAATCGTTTAATTAGTTAATATATATAGTATAAGTTAAACAGAATTAAGTTTGTTAATTTAATTTATATCGTCAATTCAGGTACTGTATTTGATCAAATTGAAATAAATAAAAAAATTAAAATATTTTGAATAAATGAGATACATTTTATACTCCATTTTTTAAGGAATAATCCTGAAAAATAGCTAATGCATTATAAAATTTAAAAAGTTTATTTCTGTGATTAGATTATTTCAAATAACTTTATTAAACAGATAACATTTTCTGATCGTAGTTAGAAAATCTATATTAAAAAAATATTTTACTGAATTATCAAACCATATTTTATTTACTATTAATAAATTACTGGAATTATGCATAAAGCATATGCTTAAAAAATGTATTTACAGTATAATGAATACTAATAACTATGCTGATATTGTAATATTGCATTCGAACATGTGCAAGAAAACAAAAGAATTTCTTACATTTCTTTTTAGAAAACTATTCTATATAATTAAACTGGTTATATATTTTATATATTTAAACAGTTTATGAAAATAAATATTTGGTAATTTGATGAATTAAAAATATATATCATAATTTAAAATATGGGATGTATGGGAAATATGGGAATATAAATACTTAAACCAGCAAAGTGTTAAAATTTTATAAAAATAATACATAGTGAACAACTATAACAGCTTCTTAAAATAATTGAAGTATTAGCAACAAAAATAATATAAACTATATAATATAAAAAATATATTAAGTGAAAATATACAAAATGACATTTACATAGTAATGATATAAAATACATCTGCAAGATTTTTTATTGAGTTGGAAACTATATTACACATAAAATAAAACAAATATATTATTAATATATTCGACTTATATCATATTTTAAAGTAAATAATAGTCCAGAATACTTTCAAATTTTTTACGAATTGAAATTTTTAATAATTAAAACTCTCAACCAACTGAAATATATTTAACTGTATACAACAAATTAATTTAGTTGAAGACTGTACGAAAAAAGATATTTTTATTAGAATATATAATAAACTATAAAAATAACTTAAAAATATATAGATCAATCTTATTTTACAACTAAATATATGTACTTACGAGTAAGGGATTGCTTTGACAGAAATGAATTATTAAAAAATAAATGATTTTAAGGTTATAAATATTATATATTTTACTAAATTACTTGTATTCAAAACAAAAAATTGACGTTTTGTAAATTAAAATAATTACTTAAACTTAAAAATAATTACATGTCCAAATTCCTTATGAAAACATTTAAATTTTTAAATTAAATTTTAGGATATTTTTATAAAAACACGTGTAACCATGACATGTAAAGAAATGTACTTATTCGCTGATATGAAGAGAGTTTGAGTTCATCATAAATGAATTTTAAATTAACTTAAAAGATAACAAAACTAGTAGACTCAATCAATAATTTGCATTCACTATTGGCATAAATACTATCGAATGTAAATATTAATACCCATACATATTTGTATTTGCAGATGTGTATTTACATTGTGAGTTTTTCTTATTGGTAGTAAAGTAATTCTAGAAGTATGTTTCAGTTCAAATTGTATTAAAATAGAAATTTTTTATTTCCAATTATAAAATTTTCGTATATAAATATTATTAAAAATAATGTTTTATTACATTTTTTTGTTTATATTAAGTATATCATTTCACAAAAATATTTTAATAGTAAAAGTAATTTATTTACTAATATACATAAAATAATTGAAAAACAAGAGTTATGAAAAGAAAAGAAGGAAAAACCCTGAGATGTTTTATTGTATCCAATAAAGTTCATGCAATATTACCTCTATGGTAAAGGAAGATTATAATTTTAATTTCATTTTTTAAGTAAAAATTAATACTGTAATTAAAAAAATTCGATACAGAAAGGAATAATAAAATACTTTTAATATACAAAATATTGAAAATATATTTTAAACTAGTCACTGTAAATATGTAAACTGTATAAATTATTTTTAAAGATCTGTTTTGAACACATTTTAAATAGAGTATCTTCATTTTTTAATAATTTGTGATAGCTTAAATTAAGTTTCTGGAAAATTTTTTTAATCCACTGCATAAAAAGACATAAAAGTATTTTTTATTATATATTTTTCAATATTTAAACATATATATAATTCATTTTTTGTAATTTAATAATAATGAAGTATAATGTGCTCGCCAGAAAACTCAAAGCAAATTAAATTTAATTAGTTAGAACTTTTTAAAGCACAGATGAAATGCTTAGAAAAAAATGTATTTAAACTAAAATTTGAATTCTTGAAGAAGGTAAGGTAAATGGCCCAATAAAGATATTAAGAAATTTGAAACTAATAGTATATAGTAGGTGTAACTAACTAAATATAAATGATTATTATTATAATTAAGTTTTAACTTGAATGAATAAGAAGAAAGGAAAAGCGAAGTATGTAAGATTGAACAGTCAATTATTTTATGTTATCTGAGAAAATTTGGAAAGTGAGTAGGTTTATACGTAGTCTCATGCAGATAACGGATTAAAAATAAATATATTTATTATTATGGTGCTTAATTTGTAACACAGCGAATTGTTATTCCCACAATATTTATGTTTTTTGGCTTAAATATTGCGCCATATTTACTTGTACAAATTTTAGATTAAAGTAAAACAAAGGACGATACTTTAGCTATTGTTATTAAAAAATAATATACAATTGCATTGAAAAATTCTTAATGCATCCAGAATTTTAATCAAGAACTATTAAACCAGTTATATAATCAAATCTAAAATTATAGATAAATAAGAAGACAGAATTTTTTCCTTATACTGTTAAATATCTATCTGAATAATACTTTTAAAAACCAATAATAAAAATGTACATTTTTACACAGATACAATTGCTGTTGAAGTCAAAAACTTAAAAAAAAATAATTGAAAATCTCTTTAGACGATATGGACAAAACATTTTCAAAGTACTATTCTGATAAATAAAATATAATCAATTAATCATGAACTGCATAGTATTTTATTTTTTATTCTATAAATAAATATTCGTTGATCTATTAATAGTGTTTACAAACATTAAATATAAATAATAAATATTTAATAAAAATAATTTCAGCATAATTCAAGTATTATATTTAAAACAATATATTGACATACAAGTTATAGTTATAAAATTGAATAAACATTGGTAAATTTATAATTTTAAATTACATGTAATAGAATTATTTATGTAAAAATGTATTAAGATGATAGTATTTTAATAATAATGCATCAGAATAAAGATAGATAGTTAAGTATTTACGTTGTCACTCATGTAGTCATTTTTTATTATAAATACAAATATAAAATTATAAATATAAAAACACTTTTATTATTCAATTAAACAAGAAATTGAATAATTTACTTTAAAATTGAAATAAATTATCTATAAATTTTATTTTTTTTTTTAATTTTAAACTGTTTTTTTAACAAATTTTATATTTCATTTTTATTATAAAATGTTCTGATATTAAATTATTATTAAAAATAATATTTTATTATTTATTGATTTTTATTGATTTCATAAAAAATTTTGTCGCTAAGAAATTCAGATTTTTAAATATGGTTTTTTCCCAACTAATGTATCGAAATGTTTAAACTACATAACTGATTAATATCTACATATTTTAAAATAAATCTAAAATATAAATTATTTTAAATAGTTCAGTATATTGAACTAAAATATAAGCTGTTGTATTAAAATAATAAATAAATAAATAAAAAATTGTATTTCCTTACCAATGTATGTTCCATTTTTGTGTACATTTTTATACCATATTTAAGTAACTTTTTCAATTTATGGATATTCCAATATTTATCATTCATTCTATTTAAGTACGATTTAAGCTATTGGCAGTTTTATATTATTTATCTGTTTAGTTGTTTAAAATATATCATGTTTGCTACTAAATATGTTAAATCGAATATTATAAATGTATGCTATTTTGCACAAGAATAATGGATGATCCAATGATAACAATTTTATTATAAAATAATTTTATTTTCAATGTTAATATTAAGTTGTTAATGATTAATTGTTTTGTCCATTTTTTTGTTTTTAAAATTCTATGAAACATTATACTTATAACAAATTATAAAGATAATTCTATAAACTGATTTAAAATTAATATTTCTTTTTTTCTATTTCACGTCCTTATTAAATGAATTTATACAAAATTCTTGTTCAATATTAAATTTTTTACAATTATTTGTGAAATGATGAAATAAACATCTTAATATAGATTTATATTTATGCATAGTATATATTTACAATTTCATTATTCTTACCATAAGTGTTTATTATTATATAAGCTTTGTAATTACTAATGCCTTTTAAAACTACATTCTATATAACATTTTCTTCATTTGAAGTATTTAGTTTTTTTCTTATTATTACGAATTTATAAAAGCAATTATGTATATAACAGGAATTAATACGTATATTATTATTATTAATTATATTATTAAATAGTCATGACTTGTATGCACTTTTATATGACTACTATATGTTTAAATGAGTGAAATAGCAATGTTGTAAATTTGGTAATAACAAACGGTTAGGAAATAGTTTTTTCATACATTATAAAATATATAATACATAGTTCACTTAATAAATTCAAAATATTGCATGTATCCTATGCATAATAAATAACATGCATTGGAATATAACAATTTTAATTACTTATTTAAATAATAATACATATTTTATATAGATTATTTCAGTAAGACAAATATAATATACCATACAATGCAAAATAAATTATCTAAAAATTAAACATTCGGATAAAAAGTTTTATTTCACCGACGTTTATTATTGTTATGAATACCTATAAAACAAACATAGTAGCTTGAACATATCAATAAACAAACCGACAAATACTAACAACTAATATTAATTAAGCAAATAATATAATTTGAGTAATTAATATAGATTCCATCTTAATTTAATTTTTAAACGTATATTATGTTTAATCGTTATCACATCTAAGACTTTTATATATTGAATATCACTGCTTCTATTTTTATTCTAAAATTTTCTCCCTTTTTTTATATTTTTTGTATGGAACTAAATCTTATTATTATAAAAAATTAAAGTGAATGCAATTGAATTATTTATCAAATTTGAAATTAATTAAAATCATTGCTAGATAAATTTTCAACTGTTTCCTTTATCTTTAGATTCAATATACAAAAAATTCTAGTATAATACAGTTGACACAATCTGACCGACACTTGTGCAAAATCTTACAAATTCGGTATACTCAACTACATTAATCCAATTAAGTATTCACAATAACGTATTTTTTTATAATTCCATAAGTTTTAATAAAATATTATAATTTTATAACAGAGTAAATTATATATGGTTTGTAATATTTTAATAACAAACCTTTTAGAATTAGGGGAAATAGAAAGTATAACCCGCATTTCATAACTTTCTACATAATTTCTATAGCTTTATGTCGATATATTTACGCATGCGCATCATTTTTTTTTTGTTAGATATCTTGGAGATCGAACGATGAAACTAAAGTTCATTTGTAATTAGTATTAAAAATTTGTAAATATTCTATATTTTTTACAAATACAAATAATTATGATTAAGCGATATTTATAACAATAAATAAATGCATTTGAGATTTTACTAAGTTATATACATTTAATTAAGCCTAGATTAAAAATTTTTTTCAACAAAAACCGTTTAAAGAGATAGTATAAAAATACAATTTTGTTTACTTAAGATTTTAATATACATGTTTATGGAGTGAAAGAAATTTTACAATTATAAATTCTACATATCATTTTATATTTTTTAATTTTAGTTGTTCAAATATGTTAATCCTGTCAGTAAATTAATATTTTTTTATAGCAAAACTTAGATACATAAATAAATAGCTTTAAATGCTTTGGTTAAGTTTATCACAAAAAGTTTTAAAAAATTGTATGAATTGTAAGTACTCATGTCAACAATTTAAATTAATCTAATATTTTATAAAAATATATACATAATTAATTATAATTTAAATTTAATATAATGAAATGTTTTTTTAATCTTTTATATTATGGTCCTATAGTTTTCATATATCACTTTTAATTATATTGTTTTTTATTTTTTATTATTGATAATATTATATGATTGAAAAAATTTATGTAGTTTTTATATACAAAACTTGTAATTTAAGTTAAACATTATTTTTCATATTTTTAAATCTTAATCTTTTCAGTTATTGGTATATGTAGATTATTAACTTGTCAAATGGATATGACACAAAATACAAATATAAATATCAATAAAATTGAAAAAAGATTATTAAATGATGACATTACAAATAATTCAAAAAAACAAAAAGTTGATCAATATATAAGAATAAAAAGAAAAAACTATGCTATGTTGTTAAGTTATCTTGGTAAAAATTATTATGGAATGCAAAGAAATCCTGGTATGGCAACAGTGGAAGAACATTTAATAAAAGCATTATTAAAAGCTAATTTGATAAATTCTGAAACTTTTGGAATGATTCAAACTATTAACTTTCAAAGGGCAGCTAGAACAGATAAAGGAGTATCTGCTATTAGACAAGTTGTTTCTCTAAAGCTACGTAAGATTTTATATTTATAGTATATTTTTAATTTATAGAAATAAATTGAATATTATTTTATTTTTTATACATGTTAAATTTTTAATTAATTCAGTCATTAATTTAATTATAGCATAATGTATATAATAGATAATATGTATATGTAATGAATTTAAATTCTATTTTTTATCATTTATAATAAATTTTTTGTAGCTGAAGATCCATGCAAGGATACGATAAATAACTATTTGCCTGAAGATATACGAGTGTTTGGAATTAAACGGGTAACAAAAGGATTCAACAGTAAATCACAGTGTGATGCACGAACTTATTCATATACCATACCTACATATGCATTTATCCCAGAAAATTTAGAACAATTTCAGACAACAGCAAATTCAATACTTATTGAAAAACGGTTAATAGAATTATCTATTATTAATGGAAAACCATATCACGAATATAGAATATCAAAAGAAAAACTACAAAGGTTGCAAGAACTATTGAAATATTTTGAAGGAACTCATAAATTTCATAATTATACATCTAAAGTGTAAGTATAATAGAAACAACTTATAATTGATCAAATTTTATAACAAATAATTTTTAGACTGCCATTAGATCCAAGAGCAAGACGTTATATAATGAATTTTATAGCCGAAGAGCCTTTTACTATTAATAACATGGAATTTATTACCTTAAAAATTAAAGGGCAAAGTTTTATGTTACATCAAATCAGAAAAATGATAGCAATAATAATAGGAATTATGAGAAATATTATAACAGCAAAGGAACTTGAACAAACTTTTGAACAACAAAAGTTTGATATCTATAGAGCACCAAGTTTGGGATTAATGTTATATTTTGTAATAAAAATGTTTAAAAATAAATTACTGAAGTATTAAAAATATAGTAGAATATTTTTTAATAAAATATAAATTAATATAAACTTATATGTAAATCTTAATGTTACATTACAGTACAGTAATATTTACTACTATATTTTTTAATATTTTTTATTACAAAAAATCATTTTTACACAATATATTTAATTTTATTATTTTAGGTACATTATGAATATTATGACAAAAGATATGGATCAGATGGAATTCATGAAAAACTTGATTGGGCTGATTGTGAAAAAGAAATAATAGAATTTGAAAAAAATATAATTTATAATTACATCATTGATACAGAAATCAAAGAAAATACGTATCCTTTTAATGATTAATAAAATAATCATACTTTCAAGTTATATATTTAATACATATTCTATATCATATTAAATATTTTTTAAATTAACCAAAATAGAATAGAAAATATAGAACATTTAGTAAATTATATTGCTTTTTGTAAAATTCTGTAGATACATCTACAGGTGAATATTCATGTAATAAAAAAAGGCACATTGAATGTGGAAAATATAAAAAATATATAAATCTAGTTAAAAATATATTATATCATAAGTCATTTTACATGTCATTTTTTAATTTTTTCGATAAAATTATGTATTAGTTACAATTTCTTAATAAATGTACAGTATGCTAAATTGGCTAGCAAAATTAAATACTAATTCATTTATACTACGAACAAATGAAGAACAAAATTTGAATGAAAATAAAAGAGACAGTTATAAAAGTAAAAATAAAAGTGAAGACAAGATTCTAATATCTTAAATTAACAAATTTATTAATCATATTACATCTTGTAGATTTTATATTAATTAAGCAAATATAAGTATTTGCATTTTCAGCAATATTTATATGAACAATGTAGTTAAATACTGAAACAATGATTTTTAATACATCTTGTAAAAATATTTTATAATTCATTGAATAATTTGATACTTCTATTAATTCGTAAATGTTATTTTAAAATATTAAAATATTTGATTTTGCTTGTTTGACAGATATTAGACAAATTTGTTATTAAAACGATGATAGTAAATATTGAATATAAATTAGCTTATTACATTGATTCGGGGTCCTGCAATATTAAGCAAATATTAATATCTTACTGAAATCTACTTTTATTTGTACTATACATTGATTCGTACATACCAAATGTTTTCATTTAATTAATTATATTATTTTTAAAAAAATATTTAATCTCGTTTTAATCTGAATTAATTAAATTAAAATGTAAATATCAATGAAATCAAATAAGTCAATATAAAAATATATTCAGAAATTTAGGGATCCATATCTACCTTTTTTCACTCAAAAAATGAAAACAATGTACTTATATAAATTAAACGTACATATTACATAATTAGTTTGTCTTTTGAATAAACAACATGAATGAGATACAAATAATTGTTTTAATTTTTTCGTATCAGCTTTGAACAACTTTATACTTTTACATATTATAGATTCAACTGGTATAACAGAATCAAAATTCATTTGATTATGAATATTTGTGGTAGGACAAATAAAGTTTTACAGATGCATTTAGAATACAAAATAATTAACTTATGTTGCATTTAAGATATAACATTTGATTACACTTATATATACTAATATAAGAAATTGTAAATTTAAATGACTATCAATAGCAGTATATACATTACTTTATTATTTAGCTTTTTGATATCTATCAAATATTAATAATATATTTGAAATATTTTCATTTTTAAATATATTTAACTAATAATTTATGTATAAGTGCAAAAATTTATGTTAAATACAAATTTTAGACATGAAAAACACTTAATATTTATTATATACATATTTTAAACATTTTTCCTGTACCTACTATTATAATTTATTATTAATCATAGTTTATAAATATCAATAAAAACAATATATTAAGAATTGCTTTATTTAATGTTTTTACAGTGTTATTAAGGAAACCTTATTAATAAAATTTGACAAAATGTCATATTAATTTAGTTTTTGAAACTTACCTCTAAATATTAACAAATAAGACTCAATAATTATAAATACATCATTTACAAAAATAATTATTTGAAATAATTTATCTGCAATAAGAAATTTTTTTTAAGTAATCCTAAATTTTATGAAATCTCATTACAATTAATATATTATGCAAATGATTCAACAACATGACAATCATTGTTATGAATGGAATATTTAAATTTAATTTTAATATTTATTCATTTTAAAAAATTTATTTACCTTATAATGACATTTTATTTCTAATGAAGCTTACTAGGTTTAGAAAAATTAAGTTGATTTTGGAGAAATTTTGTTTTATATGCTGATAGATCTAAGAATAAACAAATAAAAATTTTAAAATAAAATTTTTCACTTTTAATTAAAATATCAATTAGAATTAAGTATAATTGAATACAAATATTACTTTTCCATAAATAATTAAAAATATCTTTTATACATTAAAAAAAAAAAAGATTTTATGAAAACAGGGTCCTGATATATAAAATTCATTTAATATCATCAAAAAAATGACTGGTTAATTTTAAGATTACAAGCATTTTTATTTTGGAAATTAAAGATTGACTATAATATCAATTATCAACTTTCTATAATTATAAAAATAATTTTATAATTATTTATAAAGTAAAACATTAGAAGATGATACATTTTAAGTCAGTAAAGATTTAAGATATTTTTGGATAATATTATAAATGAATTAGATAGATACATGTTAAAGATAGATTATAATTTTAGATAGTATTTTAAATTCAATAAGACTTATTCATTTATTTCATTAAATTAAATATATTCAAAAATATATAAGTTATAACTTAAACGATTAAAATAAATAACTATAAAATTTTTTATATTTAATTCATTATATAAAGAATTATACAATTTAATATATTTAATAATATACTAGTTTAAATAAAATAAAAAATTGTATGGTTATTATAAAAATTTTAGTTATTTTTTTAATAACTTTACAAATTGTTACAGGCACTTTCTGTTTATATTATATTTTTGTTAAAAATTATTAAAAAAGATTTTTTCTGTTGCTTAAATTATGAACAATAAACAGTGTCCAGATAAAAATATCAAATTTAAATTTATTTGTATTAAAATGTATCCATGTGTTTAAAATACTATTAGATTATCTTTTACAAAGTCAATAAAAAGAATAAAAAATATATAAATTAACATCTTACCGTCTAAATCTAAATCTACCAAGTCTGGTAATTCTAAGATATTCAATAACTGATTTGTATTCATTGCAGATGTAGATAGATTACTTCCAGTGCTTTTCATTATTTCAGTTAATTCTTTCTCTAATTCAAAATCTGATTCAACAGTAAGTACAGGCTGAATCATAATAGATTTTATTTCATTTAAGTCTTCAAAAATCTAGAATGGAAAAGTTTTAACATAATACCTAACTACTAAATTCGTAAAATATTTTTGCTGTGGTACATAATAAATATGATTTAATTAATGTATATTAATAGTTATGTATAATTTTAATTCAGTAATATATTTAATAAAAATTGTTTATTATACACAAAAAATATATTATAAACTAAAATTATATTCATAAATTAATTTTGGTATTAACACTTATATATACCTCAGATAAGTCATTTACGGTATCTTTAGCTTTATCTTCAGTTAGACCATTACTTTCAAACTTTTTCAATATATTACAACCTGCCTTGTATGCAGCTAATGTATTAGTATTATAATGAGCATCATCAATACTGGATAAAAGCTTTTGAACATTGTGTAAGGTAATACTACGTTTTTCAATACACTTATCAAGTTCATGTTTTTTTCGTAAAAGACTTTTAGCTACTTGTCTCAAGCCATTTTTTAATGATAACTTTGCTTTTAAAATTACTTCATTTCGCTTTTTCTCCAATTCTTCAATACATTTCGTTATTATATATTCTTGTTGGGTTAATGTATAAATACCTTCATCAATTTCTGTGACATCTTCTACATTATTTGAGGAAATCTTTACTAATAAATTATATGAATTATCCCCTTTACAAACTCTAAAAGCAGCCTGTTTGGTACGCCTAAGCCAAATTAAGGCCAATTTTATATTTTCCTCTGTAATTCTATCATTACTGCTTTGCTTAATACAATTCTTTGTCAATTTAGATAATGACAGCAATTTATTATCATTTTTACTATTAACTGTCAATAATATTAATTCTGCTAATTCTTTAACAGTAGCAAGATAAACATATTTTTCAGTCATATTAAAATTTGGCTCTAATATATAACCTTTAACTTTTGAAAAAATCCAAAAAGTTGATTTTTTTATAAATATGTCTACCATCCAACCAATCCATGTATTACTGGGTTCTTTTAAAAAATCTGATATTGATATTATCTCACCATTACTGTATTAAAATTGATAAAATAGAAATGAGTATAAATAAAAAAAAACTAAACCTTTAAGTACTTTTAGAAAACTAAATCACTTTAAGAATAACATAAATGATTATAAATCAATTTACCGGTAAAGTTCTTGCCAAACTGTTGGTAAACATGAAATTTTTTGAGAATTTCTCTGAAAGTTAGCATTTACAACTGAGAGGGTAAAACAACATAATGCATAATAACTTGACCAACTATTTATTAATTCGTGCCAAAATTGATACTTATGAATCCATTCTTCTGGATTGGAAGAACGATTTCTAAATGGAGCACAAAAAAATCTCATTCGTTCATCTATATTCCAACTTGGTGGTAAATGATTATTAAGTAGAGGAAAATAAAAATCTGTTGGTAACATATTTACTGCCTAAAATAAAGTATAAATACTAAAATTTAAGTGGAAAAATATTTGGAAAGCAAAAAAAAATTAAAGATATTTATATGTAACAAAAGATTATATATATGGAAATTGAAAACATAATATTATAAAAATTAAAGTTAACGAAAAAAAAATTTTAATATAAAATAAAGAATCAATACAATTTTAATATTCGCATATTTGATTTCCCAGTTATCTAAGTATTAACATTTTATATACGAATTTATTGCATCAAAATTTTATATTATAAAAATTTAACTTCACTATTGGAAATTTAATGCTTCAGATTATATTAATTTTTCTTAAATGTAATTCATACCTAATATAAATCATGATTTGATTACAAAACTGCATATATAATACAAAAATTAAATTAATAAATAGCAAGTACATAAAAACTAAAATAAAAATCCTAACACTAATGACAAACATCTAGATAAAAACGTATATAACAAGCATGAATATAGAAAGTAAAAAAAAACAAAAGAAAATATCAAATACATGATATAATCTAAAGTTAACTAATAGATAGGTCTATAACATACCCCGCGAAAAAAAAATCAAAATATACAATATACATATAAAATTTCTATATGAAATTGAAAAAGTTCGTTTATTGCAAATGAATAAATTTCTCAATACTTCGTCGGATTAATTCTATTCGATAACATGTTAATATGACTATTAATGACAAAAATAAACATAGATTTTTATAATTATTATGAAACTATTTTTGGTATTGAACATTGATACAAACATGATCACATATGCAAAAAACCTAATGTCTATTAAAATGAAATAAACAGTCTAAATTTATGTATTTACTCTCATACTCTTTCTTGTTTATCACTAACCTTGACGTATTCAGCCTACTAAACGATTTTTGTCACAATACGAAACATAGATACGGCGCCTATTTCAAACAAGAGTAATTAAAAACTAAGCTTTGTAACTACGAGATAGGTGTTCACGATATTACCAGATATATAAAGACATCACATATTAATGAGTATATATGGACTATTATAATATAAATATAACATCGTTATATTAATTCTATAAAAAATATTGTTCTTATTTTTCTTGTACCTTATTATAATATACAATACTCCGATTAATATATAGTGAATCACATTAATATTTAAAAAAAAGATTAATAAGTACATGAATTGAACTTTTTATTTAATTAATTACTTCTTCTTATTTTAAATTAAATTTTTTTATTTTATCACAACTCATTTGCATACTTTAATTATAATAATTAAAATGATGTTTGATAAAAACATACAAATTACAAATTTATAATTTTCATATGTCAAAACAATTTTTTCAGTTTAACACTTTGTGGTTTTAGTGTGACATTTTGTACTCTTGTAGTTTTATAATAAAAATGTTAGTATACATTTTAATAATCAGAGAAACTTCTTATATATTTAAACAGGAACATAAAAAGTATTTAAAAAATGAAAAAATCAATATAATCAAAATTAGTCATAATTAATCATAATTACTAGACTATGAAAATGATATCAATTATTTATAAACTGTTATTTGTATTTGAATTGTTATGTAAACAAATAATTTTTAATTAACATCTTTATCATGAATCATTAATATTTTAATTTTCAACTGTGCCTATTAGTTAGATATTTAGCGAAAATAAATATTTTATTTTATTTATTTAGAAAATATCCTTTGATTAATCATTGTATTTTTAAAATATTAGAAAAATATATAATTATATTCAGGATTGGAGCACTTTCCAAGCAAATTAATTCTTCGAAATTTGTAATCGTTCCAGCTCACGAAAACAAACATTGACTCCGAAATCTCTCGATCATTTTAAAGCTTTTGCTTGCGAACTCCTGTAATATTTATCTAGTTTCTGCATAGCAACGTCGTTACGAATTCTACAAAATTTGTAGAGCCTTGCTTTCCTAGAGTCTAGAAAGTTCTAAAGCTTTAGTCTCTGACGTCATGTTTTTTTCAATAATTTTTCAATCAATTAGTTATCAGTTATTACTCTACACAGCAACTAAACTCCGCCTTATACCAGTCAGTCAGTTTCACTAAATATACGCACATAATTCAGCCAGAGTCTGCAACAATAAGCTAGGAAGCCAACAGTGAAGCCAATATATTTAACAACTATTTAAGCACACCATAGTTCAAGCAGTCAAGAGTGCTGATTGCATTACGAGAGTGAATATTAAATAAGAAGCGTATCACCAATGCACTCATCACAGAATTAGGTAAGACAATTAATTTCTGTGAATTTAATCGAAAGAAAAACCAAATATTGAAAGCACGAACGCATCAGGCTCATATGGCAGTAAAGTGTACGAAGGGATACCAGTTGCAAGGGCATTCTTGCTTGAGTCAACTAAGAGGAAACACACTATGTAACTCACACTCTCCGGACGAGGCGCTGCGCCTCCTGCAAAAATCTTCTGCAAGGGGCCGGCTGAGGTATTAATTCAATATATTATCATCACAAGGAAACTCGTATTTAAAGCACCATACGTGTCTCTATACAAGGAGTCTCAAGGTTTTACGCCCTTGCGCTTCTTAGTGTAGCAATTCCACCAAGCACACTACAACAAGACGTCCAGGAGATCTACAATCTTCAACCTCGACTAGCAGTGCACGCTCGTTCTACGCAAAATACCAACAAGGAGCTGTACGGCCTCAACAATTCTCACTACAAACGTAGAATCATATTTATGTGTTTCTAATTCAAAACTTAATAAATATCACGAAAACCAATTGTGTTGATTACAGAATTGAAGCATTAACCTCTTACTTATTCACACTTTACCACCAGTAAAATGGTGTGTATAGTCTTGTTCGAGCTTAAAGCCAGTTTCAAGACCGTCGATTGTCGGCATCGCCGGTCTTTTAAATCTCAGATTTCTGCAAACACTTGGACGAGAATTTTCGTATACTTGCTATGTTTTTGTTTCAAATCGCCCGTAATGTTTATATGGTCTTCGGGTAATAACATCGCCAGAAACTCTCTATCGTTATTACGCCTTATTTTTTCTTTCGTCGAATTCTGGAAACATCTAGATTTTTCTTTCTGCGCCTCATGTAATATTTCAGTGCAGCAACGACGATGCTTTGTTGCCAGCTAAGTGAGCCGCCGCGTGGATATATGAGGCAAGCACGTGAGTGCCTCGCTTTCTTGCTAAACATCTCTTGCTGAACTACCCTTACTGAAGCAACCTCTTACTGAACAGTGCTTGCTACTAATATCTTGCCGTGACCCGACTGTAGTGAACCAATCTAAGCCTCTACCAGTAGAAGCCATGGCACGGGTCTCGGTCTGCCTTTAGCAGGACCGCCATGGAAGGGTCGGTATTTTCAGCAGAGCCGCCACGGAACGATCAAGCCTTGGGTTCGTGCGCGTATTCAAAAGGTTTATACGTGGCCGCATCTTCAGCAGCCAACCTAAAAATACACGTGCATTAAAAATAAAAAGAAATCAGCAAGATTAAGTAGCGATAGTACAGTGAAGCCAATTGGAATAGTAATCAAAAGGGCCACACCAGCCACGCAGTAAATGAACATACCTTGTCGGCAGTTTACAAGGTACATCTCTTTATATTATTAAATAGGATAGTTACAGGCGCGCAAAATCACGCTTCACAAAACTGCCTTTAAAGAATCGACCGGGAAAGAGGACGCTCTATCGAACTAACACTTCGACACCGTACAGGTCCACAAAAAGTCGATATAATTGACGCAACACGTCAATTACATTGTCAAATCCAGACAACAATTTACAAAATAATCGACAACAAAATACATGTTCATTGAGTCTTTCAGAGGTCGAAGCCTTGTCATCTATGATTCTTGCGTGTGACTAGTTTTCAACTGCTCCCATCATAATTAAAAACATAATTGATTAAACACCAATCTCCATCAAGATTTCACACTACGCTCACTATTATCATTCTCCCTACAGAGCACATTTTATTTTAAACACCATCTTCTCATGATCATTCATGAGCATGATCGACTACACAGGCTGATGTTTACATCAACATAACTTTAACTCTCACGATACACAGTAATTTCCATAGCATCTACAATAATAAAGAACGCAAGAAAACACCCTCACTACTACAATAGCATAATTCTCTCTCTCAACAACAGTGCAATGTTATTATAATATTTAACAAATAATAAATACTAATCATATTTTTCAGCCCTTCCACTTATTATTTGCTCTTAAGTTATCAGGACGAGAGACTAATCTACTGAACTACTGAATTGGCAGTTCGAGCCATTAAACAAATCCTTAATAATGGAACAGGTCTAATCCAATCATCTTGGTCTCTTGACCTCCGGGTGACTGGAATTCCAAACACATATATATACCTTATAAATCAAGGATTATTATTTATAAGTAATTGAAGTAAAATCTAGTGACGGATAATTGGAATCAGAATTTAGTTGTTCTTTTTTTAAATATTAATGGATTAAATATTTATCGATTTATAATTAATATATTTAACAAATATAATAAGCTTAATTTATTTTTCTTTCAACTAAACAAGATACAACTTATAAAATGATTATTTTGGTGAATGCAACTTTTGTGGTATTCTATGAAAAAATTTGGAAATAATAAAGAATCTTTACTTTTGAAAAACATCATTCAGTTACCTACTTTATTTTCTATAATTTAGAAATTTAATCACTATCTATCTAGTATGTATTTAATTTTAGTTTAATATACTAATAAATTTATTCTGTATTATATCCATTACTTGAGAAAATTTAAAGGATATTAGATATAGAGATATATAGATATATAAAGATATAAAGATAACAATTTATTTATTTTCCTAGAAACAAGTTCATATCAGTTTCTTACATAGCGAAATATAAACTTAAAATAAAGTTTTTCCGTAAGCTACGCATTCTTAATTAGAACATAATAATAATTATAGGAGTTTTAATGTATAATAAATATTGATATAACTAACATCATAGCGAAAACTAGTTTTTAAATAAAACAAAAAATAAGAACTTCAGTTAAAAATAATAAATTTAAATATTACATTTTTTAAGAATGTATTACATAAAGTATACTGCTTCAGATAATTTAAATATCAAATACAATTTTTACAATAAATCATTCATACAAATTTTATAGAATATAGCTATTAGTTTTCGAATTGCAAAAAATTGCATATATATTCAAATCTTACAATCGATATTAAAATAATTATTATATATATAAAAATGTAGTATTTAATTAAATATTAGAAAAGCTTATTTTTTATTCTCGCATATTATTTATATAAAATTTAAAGCAAATGAATTGACAAGAATTAAAATTGAACATGTACCGCTAACATTTAATATTTTGAACAAAAATTATTATAAATCCTTTTTTAAATCATTGGAAGTTTATTTATTTTATACATTGTAATATGAAATAAAAAAGTTAAAAGGTACAGATGCAATTTTATATATACAATACAAACCATCTACTTCACCTTGTTACTTGTGTTAGTTTTCAATAATTTATATTAATTCAATACGTATCTGCATAATTTTGATATCTCTTCTCCCTCCCGGCAAAGTTCTCTACTAAGAGTTAAATCAGTAGATCTTGTCTAGATTTGCATTGATTGTATACTACATGATTGAATATGCCCTTTCTTGATGTATAAAAAAAGCATTGCAAAACCATCTTCATTATTAATCATGATTTCATTACTGACAATTTTAATTTGATGTCTAAATAAACTGCCGTTTTTATATGACTGTACATATTATAATTTATTTCAAGTGTATACTGTTTTATAATTTGAACATATAATTTGAAAATAGCAAACATTATTTTGAATATATTTTCTACTTAAATAGAGATTATATTAATTATATATCTATCTACATCAAATATATTTAATCTATAAAATTCTCTATATATAAAATTTGTATTTTATTAACAAAAAAAAAATAATGCTTAACTGAACATTATATCTAATTATATCTTGATTTAATGTTCTTTATAGAATTTAAATATTAGAAAATTTAAATAGCTGCATTTTTGTAATACGTTTTCAATAACTTTTCCATTTTAAGACATTATTTAATATTTGATTTTTCTATTTTTTACTATTTTCTACAATTAGAGAAAACACATATTCGACAATTGTACAGTTAATTAAATTTATTTTATAAGTAACATAGATTTTTCATTTGATAGCTATTAAGACATCTTATACATCTCTCTTTCTTTTTTATCTTATACTTCTCTCGATTTTTTAAAAATCGAATATATGATAAAATATTTATCAATTATTAAAATATAATTTTAATGATAGAAATAAAAAATAAGTTTCAATTCATCAATGAATTAAGTTGTTTTGAATAAATTAAACTAATTAACCCATTTTTTCCCTTTAAGTATCAGAATTCTTTTATAATTTAACTAATCGAGTTGAATCCATACAAAAATATGTTCAAATTATGTAACAGTAATATAATTTCAAATATAGTGATTTATTAGTAAATAGCTTGCGTTAAATAATCGACCAATTTAGAATGAACCTGAAATAATCGTATCTTTTCAAAATTCACAACTACTAAAATAATATAATAAATAACAAATAAATAAAATTTTCGACGTTGCATTAATACTTATTTTTATTAATGATTATTAATAATCGAAATATGTTTTTAAAATACTACAAGAAAGTCTTAATACATATTTTTATGAGACTTACAGTCAAATTTATTTACAGTAATTAATACTTTTTTATTATTAGAATTTATAATACGTTAATATGTAATGAATAATAATAAAAATATTAAATTTAATTATTTACTTTCATTTCAGGTTTTTTCTATAGTTGTTGATTCAAGAATCCTTACTTTTATTATGTTCTAGTAAAATAAAATTACATATATTTAGATATTTGGTAGAATTTATATTTATTAAAAACTTGATATAGTTTTACTACCAATAAAGGGATATTGAATTAATTATCAAGTGCCATTTTCCTTCACAATATATAAAAATAATTTTCATTAATGATTAGATGCTTTAAAAATTTCAAAATTACTGTTTTTTTTTTAAAATTATAAAGGAATTTGTGAAAGTACTATTGTTATATTTACTCGAATTTATACAATAACAATTTTTTTACAATGAGGATAGGAAATCATCGCAGTTCTTGAATTTTTAACTAAGTCTCTATTATTTTATCTATAATTAGTTTAGTAATGATACACACCTTTTTATATATATCGATCCTTCCAAGATTGAAAATTTAAAAATACATATTAATGAACAACAAAGCATGTTCTAAAGATTTTATTTATTGTTATATAATAATAATATATATTAATACCACAACATTTAATTTACGGAAATATATTTAATAAAATTATGGATTTAAAAATAGAAGATTTTCCTTTTTAATAAATATGAAGCTTTGATTCGACATAAAGAATTACTTTCAGAAATTAAATAAAAAGAAAATTACTTTTATATTATCTATACAGAATAAAGATATAAGTATTTCCCTTATCTTGTTATTTAATTAAGACAATAATTTAGAATTTTTTTATCGAAAAGTTTGTCATCAGACAATTATTATCTTTAACATAACTTTAAAATGAAAATATTGTCAATGAATTAAAAATTTTCATTTGTATTCATAACTTAAAATTATTTCAAAATTTAAATGTTATTCCTTAAGAGACATCGTTTAAATTATATAATAACGTAGTATTGAGTTTTTCAGTATGCTAAACTTAGAAGGAACCCTTCAAATAGCAATCAATATGATTACAATGAAAGATATTTGTATAAAATTAAATGATAGATAACTCTCAAATATTTTAAGTTAGAATATCATACAAAACAAAAATTTAAAACTAATTTACTATATTTTTAAAAGTATCTGCAAAATATTATACACTAATGCCATGGTAGTGTTTAATAGTTTAAAAAAATGAGTTATAGTTTAGCGAATACTTAAGATACACAAATTGACCTTGCATTATAAAATATTAATTATAGTAAATTTTACATTAAAATTTTGGTTAGTAAAAACGTAAATAAATTTTTAAAAAATTTATGTAAAAAAATTTTAATTATTCAATGTTAATGAAGATAGTGAATTGCAAAGTGTTAAATTCTGACAACAATAGAGTTGGCGCGATTGCGTGCCGACTACACGTATTCATTTAAGATCACCGCTCCTCAACAGTTTCACTGAGTTGCTCCAATTCTTGCTGCGGTTGTACTATTTGATAAGTGATGAGATATTCTGGGTAGGCTTGCTCACCTCTATAAACAACATATTCAGGAAATACAAGACCACCTTGCGATGGTCGACCCATGACGCTGTGGTGACCTGGCGGGGCGTGGGCCATCTTCATTGCAGAAAATTGCAAAAATGATTTTCCCAATGTAACTCGACACAGTAATAAATGCCTGTAATTGTTATATTAATAATTTTACAGTTTTTAAATTATGTTTAAATTAGTGGAATTATAATGAAGAAACTATTTCCATTAGTGATATTCATTAAATATGAACAATCAAAATTTTATTTATTTTAGAAATTTTAGGAAGATTCTAATTATTGAAATAAATTTTTGACTTTATAACCATTTTATGCAATTATTATTATATCGGTAAATATATAATTCTTTTTTAACTAACATTGAAACCATATAAATCAAGCTTTTAACCTGTGACAAATGTAACAGCTTCTGTCTTTGTGTAATGGACAGCCTGTACCTCCACAGATACCGTAGACGTATTGATTACTTTTGCTGCTATGCTCAGCAAAGTAGATACCAGCTCCAAACATGCCACCGATGTAAGCATGACGCTCGTCGAAACCCTTCTGGACAATGGCATTTATGAATGGACTACCATGGAACAACATACGCTCATTTGCCTGGGATGTCGTTAGGATAGTATTTAGACGATTAGTTGGTGGCCCCGGTGATATGGGTGTCGTCATTAAGCCAACTTCTTCCGCTACTTCCTGCCGTCGATGTGCATACCGTTCCCACAATTTACGATTTTGTACTTTTTGTATCTGTATATACAAAATAAACGCCAAACAAACAAACTTAAGTATCATCATATTTTCGTTGTTAATAAAAAATATGCGTAAAATTTACTAAAATTTGCTAAATTGCATGTTTCTTTTTATCATTTATTACTAACAAATATTTATTAATACTCAATTATTAAATGTTAAAAAATTTAAGAAATTTAATACATTAATCGGTAGCTATATAAAGAAATATTTTTTATAAATTTGTATTTTTTATTTGAGAATTATAAACAATTATTTTAAATAATATTTCAAAGTATCTTAAATGTTAAATTAAAACCTTGAATATTCAATTTTCTAAAAACTTTAAAAATATATTGTTACATATATTTAAATTATTTTTAAATGAAATAATTAGTAACAAAATTTACTTCACTTACTCTAATAATATTATACCGAGAAAATATTCCACCCGAATGTCCATTATCTCGATGTTCTCTAATAGTGCTCTGCATTTCCTCATCCACAGCAAAAAATTCTTTGTCTTCAGCAAGTAGATCAACTAATAACGTATTAGGATTGATCATTGGTTGCCAAATAGATCCAGATGTCAAACTGAGTACCTTATCCATGCCTTTGATGAGTTTATGTCTGTAACCATAAGCCGAGATTCCAACTTGTTTAAGATCCTCGTGACCCATTTCTGCGAGAATATCTAGGGTGATCTGTTCACGCTCGAATAGTTCCAATAAATGCTCGAGATTAAGGCTTTGCAAAAAACTAGCAATATTGGGAATACTTTGGCTTCCGCAATTGCTAGATCTCTCACTACACGAATCCTTGAAAAATTCACCGCCTTCCAAAGCGCAGCCTGATTGCTGTTGTTCTATTGAAGAACCGAGTGGACTAATACACGAACTTGGTCGAGCGGCAGGGACGCAGAGGGTCATCATGATACCTGATGGCATTATTACAGTCTCTTGGGTGATTGATGGTGGTGGTGATACTGGAACTAAAAATGATAACTGCTTTAAAATTATGAAATTTTTAAAGTGGATCATATATCACATTTTATTTTCAAACTTTAATAATTTGTTATTGTTTCCATTAAAATTAAAGTAGATATCAACAAAAGAAAATTATATTACATTACTTACTATAATTTGCATCAATTTTAAATTGTTCTTTTATAGATGAAACAAATAAATTATCTTCAGTTTACAATATAATAAAAATCCAATTTATTCCAAATGCATTTAAAATATTCAATTATAACTAATATTCATTTTTAGCTACATTTTATGTAAGAAAATAATTAATTAAATTGCATAGATTATAAAAATACATATAACCTAATTAGATATATTATTGGAACTGATTTTAAAATATTTTGAAGAAATTGAAATATTTTAATTTTTTGAAAAATAACAATAGAATTAATAAATATGAAACTGATGTTTAAAAAATTACAATTTTTTTAAGAAAAAATTTTCAATGATTCATCTCTAAAATTATAATGTATAAATATTTAATAAAAATGCATTAATACTCAATAAAATTCATGATTTTATACATATTAGAATTTCTTAACTATTTATATTTATTTTTAAATTATTTTAAATTAAAATTTAATTTACATTAAAGATTAAAAAACGTTTTTAATAATGCATTCAAAATTTTGGCTCAAAATAATTATGGTATATGGAAGAAATTATATACGAAAATTTTCTTCTCAAAAAATACAATAATAGTCATTTTATGATTATTTTAAATAAAAGTAAACCCTTCAAAGAAACTCAAATTTTTTAAAATATAAATTAGTCGGATGAATAATTTACATCGTTATTGCATTATGATCTTATGATGATCAATCATTTATATATTTTATTTATTAATGATAGAATTAAATATTCAATTATTAATTAATTTACCAGTTATACTGCTAGACGACCTAGTAGTACCGTTTGTATTAGGAGCGCTGTGTGGTATCGAAATGATGACTTGTTGCGAAGCCATTGCGTCCTGTAGCAGACTTTTGACATCGTCTGCGTTACACAGGTTAACTGGATTTTGACCTTCCTGATTCTTGAGAAACGGATCTGCTCCATGTGCCAGTAGCAGAGCGCAAAGCTGAGTGCGACCCTTTTGTGCAGCCTCATGCAGAGGCGTAAACCCCCATTTATCTGTGGCATTTACCACTGTATTGTATTTAATAAGAAGTGCAGCAATATCAAGGTGACCATAACTAGACGCATTATGTAAAGGAATTAGCCCGCCTTTGTCCTGTGCATTGACGTCAGCGCCGCGCTCCAACAGAAACTCTGCTACCTCCAAGTTATTATACCCGGCTATAATTAATAATATATATTTTTTGTTTAACACCATTCTTAAAGAAATTTTATAAATATATTTATAGTGTAATGGAAATTTATGTAAAGCTGTGTTGTAATAAATGTACGTTTTCGATCTACTTTTATTTTGCATTAATAAGCTATTATTTTGTTGGAAAGATATTTAAAAATTAAAATTGAAATAAATTATTTGTACTGATATAGTATATAAAATAATATCTAATAAAAACATTTTTTATGTGTACCATATACTAGAATTTAATTTGGTTTAAAAAATTTAATATCAACAATTGCAAAAAGTATATAAAAAAATATTTAATTAAATATCTACAAACAATTTAAATATAATTTTTAAGCATAATTAAAAATAATCAGTTAGAAATTTAATAACTAACTTATTTAATAAAACATATTCATACTTTTTAAATTTTATATTATATTACTGATTCATACAAATTTACCAGCTAAATGAAGAGGTGTACTATTCCTTCCTTGAGCATCTCTGCAATTAATGTTATCCTGTGTAACAAGTCTTTGTACCCGTACAAGGTTGCCCTTTTTTGCAGCATCAAGTAGAGCACTGTTGCCTCTAAGCAGATCAGCTACATCCTGGTCACCCTCTCGAACAAGATCAAGCGGGGTTGCGCCGTCTCGATTCTTTTTTCCCGCGTCAGCTCCATGATGTAAGAGCAGTTGTACAATTTCAGATTTTCCTTTAGCTGCGGCTTCGTGCAGAGGTGTAAATTTCCAAAGGTCAGCAACGTTGACAGATGCTCCGTGTTTGACAAGTAGCTCGGTTACTTCATAATGACCATACGAACACGCATTATGTAACGGTACTAAACCCCTGTATACGAACACACAAGTTATTGGCATACTTCTATCGATATATAATATAAAAGGTTTAAAGTATTAAATTATTAAATTAAATCATTAAAAAAATTATTTAGAACATTTAACGAGGTAAAAATTAATATTTTGTTGCAAAGCTATGAACAAATATAAACTAAATCTATAATTTTCGTGCTGAAATTTAAAATATAAAAAATTTTTTTAAATAATTTTACTATCAAATTTATCTTTATTTAATAAAGGACTTAAATAATCAGAAAGTAATACCATTAATATATATTACTGATATAACATAAATATACACTATTTACCCTTTATCCTTTGCATGAACATCTGCACCATGAGCTAATAGATATTCTACAACAGAAACTCTATTATATCCTGCTGCAAAATGCAAGGGAGTAGAGTGCCTTCCATCTAAATCACGACAGTTAACGGCATGAGAATTTGCTTGGAGTATTCGTTCTACAGCTGTTAAATCACCTGATTTACTAGCTTCTAATAGTTGAGCTTCAATATCATCAGACATGCTAGGTGGATCTGAAATAAATTAATTTTATTATAACATACTTTAAAATTAAAAAATTTTTTTTTAATAAAAAAAATTTATTTACTTACTTTAATAGCTTATTTGGAAATATTAATCAAATTTTAAATTATAGAGAATGAAAAGTATTGGTGATTTAAATTTTTAATTTTCATATCAAACATATTTGAAAATAAATATTTTGATTACCATATTATATATCATATATTATTATTAAATTATTCAATAAAAACAATTTTTAAAAAATAATGACACGAAAAAACTTCAAATGTATTAATTTAAATAATATACTAAAATATAATTTGAAATATATAATATACTAACATGTAAAATTATAGATCATTTTAAATATTATTATATACTCCCATTTAATTATAGATATAGTATGAACTTAATTTTTACATTTGAGTGAAAAGAATGCATAAATACGATTATTATTAAAGAATATGTATAAATTTTAATGTATAAATATTAATTGTAAACATATTTTATATTACCTTGCAAAATTTTCAAGATATTTTCTGTAGCAACTTGAGCTGCTGTATAACCTTGAAGTGATACTATAGATTGATCAATATTATATGAAAGAAGAATTCTACAAGCTTCTGTATTATCTTCTCGAGCACATCTAGAAAATAAAATTACTGTGCATTAAATTTATAATCTGCATTGTTTTAATATAAAAAATTTGTTATATAAATTTTGTACAAACATTATGGAAATCTAAAATTTTATTTATAATATATACATTTTATTTTTCAAATTTAAAATTGATGTTTCTCACGAAGAGTCAGCTCTTATAATTAGTTTTTAGAAAACAAGAAATTAATGTTTGTAAAAAATTATTTCATATTATTTTATTTTAAAATATGTATATGTATAATTGGTTAAGTATAATACGTTACAAATCCCAATTAAATATACCAAAAGTATTGGCTATGGTATTATATAAACATGTATCAGTAATTCCAAAGGTAAAAAATCTGAGTTAAACCTGTGTAATGCAGTTTGTCCAAGACCATCAAGCGAATTAACTTTAACATTATGTGCTAGAAGTATATCCATGACATCGTAATACGACTGATCCGTCGCTATATGTAATGGTGTAAGAAAATCTTTATTTTTCTCGTTAAGGGTAACATTTTTCCGAATAAGCATTTCAACGAGTTGCTTTCGCTTTGGATAAGGAGATGCAGCGGCACAGTGAATGGGCGTATCT
>NW_011948421.1:8729981-8734459 GCF_000503995.2 Ceratosolen solmsi marchali
AGGGATGTTTGAAATTGGCTACCTCTGGTAACAGATACTTCTTCAATTTCGTCGGATCAGCCTGCCTGCAGGCATCCAGTAAACAGTGACCCTTATACTCATCTGTAATTATTTTTTTAAATGATACTATTAATAGGGAGTCATGCTCTCATTATTTAATTGATTACTACTTAATTAAAAATCTACTACATGAATTTCACTTATTTAAAAAGCCATACAAGAAAAATGTTATGTAGCAATATATAGGACTTAATTTCCTGCACATAATCACATAATACATCCTTCTTGCAACATTATAAATCATCAGCTAACCTGTCAGTGTTTGTTTATACAACAATTAAAATATATACCCAAGCTCACTTGCTGTACCAAAGTTAAGACGAACATAGATCTAAAAATAAATGAATTTGTATACCAGGTTCAGTTTAATTATATTTTAGTTACTTTATAATTGAGTTTAATTGTTCTTGGTTTCAATTGTTCAAGTTGGAATCTGAATTTACTGTAAAGAGTTTAGGGATTTTACTTAAAAATTAAATATACTCTGATCGGTTTCAAATTTATATTAATTATATTGAGTCATAGTTACTTATAGTTTTAATGGATAAATAATAATTATATTTAAAAATACAAAAGAATGCTCTAAATTAAAATAATTTTTCGGTTGTAATTTATATATTTCATTTATCTAACAAAGACCAAAGTAAGAGTATGTTTAAAGAGATGCTCAAAAGATAAGAAAATTTATTATAAATTTATTTCGAAATTTAAAAAGAAATAACAAAATATATATAAATATAATGGTACAATGTTAAGTTTAGTATCCATGCACATTTTAATATAACGTGCATATTAAATCTTAATGTCTTGTATAAGCGTCTCTTTTTCATTTAGCATAATCGCTTTAAGCCTATATTGTTTCTGGCATGAACAATATTATTTATGCAGGCGTTGTTTTATTGTATTGTACATTCATTCGCGTATTATATATATTATTATTATTATTATTATTATTATTGTTTCTATAATGTTGAAATAGATTCCAATACAATTCATGTCGGTACATTTTTTGGAATTAAAAAGGGTGCAGCATACGTTTAAAGTGTTTATACTTTTTTTCAGTTATACCGTAGATGCTTGTTTCTCAAAATATATACATCATCGTATGTTAACTCATTTAGTTTTATGACGCTTCGATAGCGTAAGGAACCTTCTACATTGTCGTATTATTTGCAATTCGTAGGACTTAAAACGTGTCACCATTCCTTCTATTTATTAGAGCAACTATATATGACACCACTTTCGTCGATAGTTTTGAGTTCTTTGTAATATACATTAATATTAGAGCATATCTAAGATCTTAATATGGGTAAATTTATTCTTTGCTCTCCTGTTCTGTATTTCTCTGCTATCAAATATAGTCTATCATCTTAAAAAGAAATACATAATAGTTCGGCTGCAAATATTTCTTTACCAGCTTGTGATTATCAAAGATAAAATAAATACCTCGGTTCCTCAACTCTATTTCCTTAGCATATTTAATTGATTTTTAGTATTGGCTTTGAAAAAAGCCTGCAACTGATAGAATATTCTTTTTACGATTTTCTTTGAAAGTTGTATCTATTTTTTTTTTTTTATAACATTTACAATCTTGTAAATCATATACATGTTTGTAATGATGACATATACATAATTGTAAATAATGTACATATTTAAATGTAAAAAGAATGATTTGAAAATCAAAAGAATGAGCCACAAGTTGTAAGATTTCAGATAAAATTATATACTTTCGTTAAAAAAAATATACAATTTAATATATAAAAATACTCTAACTTATTATAGGTAAAATGCAAAACTATTTAAAAAAACACTAATTTATGCTACATATTACGTAGACATAAATTTACAATATTAAAAAATTATTTAAACGAATTATCTAAACATATACTAAATGAAATATTAATATAAATACATATATGTATAATTATATACATGAAACAAATAAGCTTCTTTATTCTAAAGAGTTTATTTCAATATTGGTGATTGTTGTCAGCCTATTACGTAAACACTGTCTTTCGTAGCCTCCTCCGCGTATAATGGAAAAATGCAGTAAATTTTTTACTGTAATTTTTTACTGTAACGTTTTCATTGGTAGTTTTTTTTAGAACCGGTCTCTCCATTGGTTTAAAGATTCTATATCATAAGTAACTTAGTGTTGAACCTGTGTAAAATCGATTATGATTTTATAAGATCCCCGTTTGTTATTATACCTGTTTACTATTTTACTATCTGACACTAATGATAGTCTTGCGCAATTACTACTTAATTTCGGTAGCAGTATGATTAATGTATTAGAAATAAAAAATTATACCAAGTTGATAACAATTATGGGTTTCTAAATTCCAAAATATTTAACTATAAACGATTTACAATTCATGCTAATAAATCGTTATATTCTTATCTGATAATCTATTATTTCTAAACTTCGAGTTTGTTTTTTAAATACAGACTATTAAAAAATAATTTATTTTTATATCACGAACCAGTAATATCATTTATGAAGATTATTTTTTTTCTTTGAATGTAGCCAAATATTTTTTGTTACTTTTCAGATCTTACCTATTAATCCCATTAACTGAATTGCATTGTTTATTGAATGAGATAACTCGAGATGTTTATAATGTTTTCAAACCATACGTCAATGAAGTAATAAATACGTGGGTAATCACAGATTTTCAATGTGTCCAATTTTACTGTTCGCGAGTAATTTTGCTTAACTTTACTGCAAGTACGACGGGCAGTTGCAATTATATCCTCCAAATTTTGGTAATTTTTGATAATTTACACTATAAAAATTTTGTTGTGATCAAATTAATCTTCATTTATCAAACATTTATTCAACAATTTCGGTCACCAATGTGAATTTTTCTTAAATAAGCAGAAGTAATGAGATGAATGAACCGATTGTTGGTTTTTCTATTAATCAGGGATAAAAAAATGGTGATTTTGTAGACTATATAGATCAATTCTATGATGTTATATCCCAAAAATATCAATTTCAATAAATAAGCATTATAATTAGTTTAGCTGCAATTTCACTTCCTGAAGCTGTTTTAATATTTCTTTCATTTATTTAAAATGATAGTTAAAATTAAGGTCATAGTAACAATATTACTATAGTACAATATAAAATATGGTTAATATTTATTTTATGCTAACACTATTTACATTACTCAAACTTTACCTTCCGTCCATTAAAAAATATTTGTAAAAATGCCAATAATTTATAAATTAATTTTTTGCAAGTTATATTGAGTGTTCATGTTCATTTATTAATATTATATAACACTGCAGCTATATTTTTTCTAATTATTTTAATGTAATTCAATTACATAATTTGTTTTTTGGGCAGCACGTTAATTATTATTAAAACATTAAAAAATACCTACTAATATTGAATTAAAAATTGATTCTGCAACTTACATGCTAATCTTTCTTGAAGTTCTAATGATGGAGCCACATCAATAGCACTCTTATTGTGACAATTTAATTGGGTTGGATCAGCACCCTCACTTAAAAGAAGAGAACATACTTCAGCTCTTGATTTACTAGCTGCTTCATGTAATGGAGTAAATGCCCAGAGGTCACTTGCATTTACAGCTGCTCCATGTTTTAGTAATGTTTCAGTTACTTCAAAATGGCCATATGAGCAAGCATTGTGCAATGGTACTAAACCCCTAAAATTCTCATAAGATTACCAATACATCTAACTAATATGTAAACATTATAATAGTAATATATAGTATAAAGCAGTTTAACTTTAATACTTATTCTTTTTAATAGTATCTAACTAATTATTTATAAAAACATTCATAAATAAAATGTTAATAAAAAAACTTATTAATATTAAAATATAACCGTTACTATAATTATTGAATTTGAGTTCAAAATATTCATTTCTTAATTTTACTATACATATTTACATATTTTAAAATAAATCAATATACATTAACAAAATTATTTTAATCATCATGCTTTAATTTTAAAAATAATATAGTTTTATATAATAATACTAATATATTAAATGAAAATTTTTAATTTAATTATATAGATATTTTTAAATCATTTAATAAAATTGAAATATATTCCTATAATATAATAATGAAACTCACACTTACCCTTTATCTTTGGCATGTACATCAGCACCATTTTGCAACAAAATTTGAACAATTCTAGATCGATTATATCCAGCAGCTAAATGCAATGGTGTAGATCTGCGCCCATCACTAGCATGACAATTTACATTTAATGGAGTTAAAAGTTCCAATAAACGTTCTTCATTTCCAGAACGGGCAGCTTCTAACAATTCATCTTTTTTATACTCTCCTGCTAAAACTAGTTTTGTTATAGGATCAGCTAATTCAGAAGCAGTTTTACCTTCTGTATTTCTAATATTTGGATCTGCTCCATGTTGAAGT